>NW_022992336.1:1311478-1518978 GCF_902827175.1 Gymnodraco acuticeps | reverse complement strand
ATTGAATTGCTATGTAATTCAGTCTGTTTCTTTATGGTTAAGAGGTTACATTTTAAACATTTCAACATCTGCTACATGGATATGGAAATAGATGTATTGATGTTTCCCAGACGATGTAGCCTAATGGCTTTGGCGATCCCCTGATGTTCATTGTGGTGCAACCATGAAATTGACATTTTCCGGTTAAGTTGAAATATCTTGACAACTCCTGGACGGATTGCCATCAAATTTGATACGCACATTCATATTCCCCTCTGTATTAATTGCCATGATTTTACTAATCCCTGTAGTGTTCATCTAGATCAGTGGTTCCCAACCTGGGGGGCGCTCTCCCCTTGGTCGCAGGGGGGGCCTCAGATGATTTGAGGCATATAATTGTAACGCAATACATGATTGTCACTAAAAGCCTTGTCTCTACATTACAATAAAATACAAAAAATAATTGATTAATTAATTTTAATAACAATTCAAGTTAGTAGCTATTATAGGCATAAAAAGACAGAAATGTATAATTCTTTCTTTAATAGAAATGTTTCTTCTGCCCGTAAAGTGTCCAAACCAGGTTTTTCTGGATAAGCGCATTTTTAAAACATAGTCATTGTCCATGCCGGTTTCAGTTGGATTATTTGTCACAGTTGCTCCGATCAGATCGGTCTCCTCCATTTTGTAGATTATTTACGACTTTTGAATCCACATAAACACATCGGCAAAATCCGCCTTACTTTGAGCATGTGTTGTAAACAGTTTCATCCCTTTGTGAATTGTTTCCACTTCCACCGTCCTTTAATTTCTTCATACAGCGGGAATCCAAATTAATTAATCCTGAGTCCAATAACCATCAAAGTCACTCCAATAGTGCTCCTTAATTACACTTTCATCCTCCTTTAACAAAATACTTCACATTCATCCAGTTTGTGACAGTAGTTGTAGCATTTTGAGACTTTTAAACTTGAATTACCGCTGTTTCCCCCCTGTGTGTGTGTGTGTGTGTGTGTGTGTGTGTGTGTGTGTGTGTGTGTGTGTGTGTGTGTGTGTGTGTGTGTGTGTGTGTGTGTGTGTGTGTGTGTGTGTGTGTGTGTGTGTGTGTGTGTGTGTGTGTGTGTGTGTGTGTGTGTGTGTGTGTGTGTGTGTGGGGGGGGGCGCAAATTCCAACAGGAGTCATTTGGGGGGGCTCTTGGGAAAAAAGGTTGGGAACCCCTGCTCTAGATCACCATCAGATAACAGCTACTGACATTTTCACCATTATCATTTGTACGTTGTGTTGAAATCTTATATTTGAAAGTGAGCATACTAACAGATTAAACTAAGATGTAAATATGACACCGTATCAGCATGCTGAAATTCACATTTAGTGCTCTGGACAGACACACAGAGGCATGTTAAACCTCATCTAACTCAACACAAGCGAATAACATATATTTATGATGTTGTTCTTACTCTTTGTAAGTTTATTTTACCCTCCTCTATGTGTTCTAATACTTTGACACACCCATGTAATTAACAACACAATTCCTTCTCCGTAAGGGCTTATAGTAAATGCAGCTCCCTCTCATATTAGGACATGATGACCTTGTCATAAAATCTTTAGAATGGAGGAAGAAATCGATGTAAAGTCATGTTTGGACTCCGGAAAGAGGCTGTCAAGTGATGTTTGATGGAATTATAAAGACAGACACTCACACACTGAGGGTTAGGAGATCCTATAAATGATGGTGGAACTAATCTATTGGCTGCTAGTTAGAAATGAGTGATAGGTAAGGAAGTGGAATAGATGTGATCATGGGGGGGAGGGAAAAATGATTTGAGAAAGAGCTTTAAAAGAGCAATAAAAGTAAAAGCGAGAGAGAGAACAAGAGTCACAAGCTTGAGACCTCTGGCAGTTTCCTGCCAAGACTGACTAATGACAACCATCACTAATTGAAGACATGTCACACTGCTGAACCACATCACAGTCAGATGTTCAGACTGAATGGGCTTTTTCAGGGATGATGACTCAAGTGTTGATTACTTGCATCATGTCTCAGATTTGACTTCAAAAGCATCATGTGGAAATGTATTTAAAGATTGTGTTCACATGAACTCCCAACTAATAAACAGTCCATGTATTATTTCCTCTGTAAGAACAACTTCATAAGTTGAACCGTGCAAACTCTATGAATAGTATGTCCTTACAAGAACTCTGCTGTTTTTCTCAGAAGCCAAGTACATATTAGTCCTGCAGTGAGGAATTAGATCTTGCCAGTTCAGTGTGTTCTTCAGTAATCAGTGTTGAGAAACGACTGCTGACACTCTTTCTCATTAGAAACAAGAATGAAAATATGCTCCAGCTTTAAGTGCAGACCTTACCTTTTGCTTTAAATGTATTCTAAAACTTAGGCAAGGCAAGTTTATATTTCAACACAAGGCAATTCAAAGTGATTTCCAAAAATGAAAGACATTAAGAAAATGGCATTTCAAAACAGATAATAAAATAAACATTAAAATAAAAAGTACATGGATAAAAGTTACAGTGCAGTCTAAGATATGAATAGTTCAATTAAAAGCAGCGGCAAAAAGAAAAGTCTTCAGCCTGGATTTAAAAGTAGTCAGAGTTGCAGCGGACCTGCAGGTTTCTGGGAGTTTGTTCCAGATATTTGGAGCATAATAACTGAACGCTGCTTCTCCATGTTTAGTTCTGACTCTGGGGACAGAATCGCTGTGAACGCCGCGGGGCAGCCCTAACGCGGGGCAGACGGACCCAGTGGAATACAGGGGTTACAGTAATCGAGTCTACTGAAGATAAAAGCATGGACAAGTTTTTCCAAATCCTGCTGTGACATTAGTCTTTTAATCCTAGATATATTCTTTAGGTGATAGTAGGCTGATTTAGTAACTGTTTTAATGTGACTGTTGAAACTAAGGTCAGAGTCCATGACCTAGATTTCTGGCTTTATCTGTTGTTTTGAACATTGCAGACTGAAGCTCAGCGCTAACTTTTATACGTTCTGACTTGGCTCCAAAAACCATTACCTCAGTTTTATCTTTGTTTAATTTGAGAAAGTTCTGACACATCCAGTCATTGATTTGTTCAATGCACTTACTCAGTGTTTGAAGTCTCCTGGTGAAATGTTTATGTAAATGTTGATGTCATCCGCATAGCTATGGTAACTTATTTTGTTGTTTTTCATTATCTGAGCCAGTGGTAGCATGTAGATGTTGAAGAGAAGAGGCCCCAAGATGGAGCCTTGAGGAACCCCACATGTCATATTTGTCAACTCAGATGTGTATTTACCTACAGTATAGAAAGTTGTTTCTGTCCTTTAAGTAGGATTCAAACCAATTTAGAACTGTTTCCGAAAGTCAACTTACTTTAATTGTTAGCTCAGGGGAAACTACTTGACATGTCCATCTGACCTACCATTCCTTTCCAGTTTGAAGGTGAAAAGGACAGTCCAGTGACAACCCAGTGTGTAGTATGGTGTCCATTGAGGTGTAATAAAAGTTCATTTTTGTGTCTGAGTGAGGAGAGAGCTGCCAATCACATATTGTGCAACCTACTCAAAAAGAGGTCCTATGTATCGGTGTTGCTGCCAGATCACAGATAAAAAAGAATTAGACTCCTACTTTGCATGTGAAATAGCTTAGTCGGGTCTTTTCCAAGCTAATATTATTTTTCCCAAGTGTAATTTATTGATTTTCTTTCATATGAAGTGAATTAGAAAAGTCACGACTTGGCCTGGTCTGAACGTTATAATTAAATTTACTTGAGCAATCAAAAACTTCAACATATGATTTTAAAACATTATTTTTTTTATATTTTGGTGCTAACCTCCAAATGTACAGCAACATATTGACACCCAAATCATAACCATGCTTTTGCTTTACTGGGATAAAACAATGCCAGTAAATGTATGTATCAAGACACCATCAAAGTATCTCATCATATTGACAAATGCATCTCTATAAAACATGAATATTCTTATCTGAACATTTTGCTTACTTACTCTCCAATCCACCCTGATGATGTTCTCTACCTTGGTCATCATTAATAAGAGTCCCCTGACATAAAGTCATTGACTGATACATGGAGGCATCTGTATCTTATAGAGAGATGCGGCATGTTGCATAACAGCTTTCCAGCAGCAACCATCATTTATCACCCCCATACATCATACATCAGTCCTTCTCCTGTTTTAATTTTTTTACGTTGTTACTTTTACATCTTTCTTCCTTCTTCCTCTCTCTAATCTGTCTCTATCTTATTTTCAGTTACTGTCAGACTACATTTCTAGACTTTAAGTCTGCTTTTTAAAATGTTGTTTTTGTGTCAGAAACATCCACATAGCGTTTTTCTTTTTAGAACTCTGTCCACCGTTAAACACACAAGCAACATGAAAACAGCCAAACTCTTGTTCTTCACCCTCATTTTAATTGACATGATCACAACTGCACATCCCTGGCAGCATCTGGTGAGGAGAGAAACAGGCAAAAATATAGGGGAATTAAATGTCTTGACCCTAGTTGGGCTAGCTTAGGTTGTTGTTTGCAAAAGCTTCGTTAACCTGGAAAACACTAAAAAACAAAGCAAGGGTTTTAAGATTTACACATTCTGCCATTCTGGACAACGGGCTGAAATGGAGACGAAGAGATGCATTTAAAAATGTAACAGGCCTAAAGTGGACGCACTGTGAGAAATAGAGAAGCTTACCTGCCCCCATAATCCCGCTGTGGAGCGCCAGCCGGTCCACTTACAACACAACACACTAATTTATAGCTAAAGTACTTCTCTGGAAGGCCCTGATAAGAGCGAGCTTTTATTTAATAGACCTTTTCATCTCATGTGTTTGTCAGAGTGAGAGAGTAGAGCTGTCACAGGTTAAAAATGACTTAATATCACTACTCATTTTACACACGTGGAAGCCTTTCATGCCTGTTTTGCTTCTGCTTTAGAAGATTTATCTTTGAATGTAGTTGAATGTAGCATTCTTTGACAGTTTGTGTGGCAGGCTGTCTCTCCCCACACGTCGCAGAACAACAATCACACGTATAGAGTCGAGAAGTAATTCACAGGGCAGCCTCACAGCGAGAGGAGTCAGAAACAAAAAATGAACAAAAGAAGAAAAATAATAATGGCATCCAAGTGCCCTTAAGACATTTCCATCACATTTTATTGTCATGGGGTTTTTCTCTCTTTTATCACTAACGCTGTCTTTGCTCTTCCTTGTTCATTTCCTCTTTACTTTCTTCCTCTCTTCCCTGCTCTTTCCTTTTCTCTTCCTCTCCTGGCCGTCTTCTTCTTTCTTGACAGCTCCAGTTAATTTAATGTCAGCTGAGCCAGCTCGCATCATCACTGTGAGACAAACAGACCTGAGCACAGTGTGAGAGCGTGAGAATGAGGGGAGAAAGAGAGGATAGGCACAGACAGAAAGCAGAAAATCAAGATCATGTAATAACGAAAAACAAGTATATTAAAACAAGTCAAACCCCAAAAATAAATGAATCAATAATGTATAACAAAGTTTAAAACTGTCCGACTGGCAGCACTGACACACCACAGTTTGCTCTCCCCCAATCCTTTGCCTTTTACAGAAGAGGCAATTACAATTTCACAGGTTGAAATTAAAATCCCCCGTGGTATGTGTGTGTATGTATTTCTGTGTGAGTGTGCATGTGTGTACTCCATGAGATAGAGCAGGCTGTCAAAGTGATTTCAAGCTGTTTAGAGCCTAAGCTCACAAAATGGATCCTCGTGCAGCAAAAAGGGGGAAAAGAATCTAAATCTCCTCTCCCCCCTTTCTTTAAAAAAGAAAACTAATTCCTTCAATATTAATTGCCTGGCTTGACGATCGGCTTATTTGTTTGTGATGAGGCTGCAAAAGAAAAGTACCCATAATCCCTGTCTTTATTTCTCCCTCTCTCTCATGCTGTCTACTGTCTGCTTTAATCTTCCTTTTTGCCCTTCCCTTTGCTCTATCTTCTATCATCCTCTTTCGTGGTGCATGTTTATTCTCCCGTAGATTTTTTTTCTTAGGTAGAAAGAGAAGCATCTACTGTAGGAGTCGATGCCGCAGTGTCATCTAATGTCTATGTTCTAACATATAATATCTGGTCATACTTTATTTACATCCCTCAAGATTTATGGCCCACGTCAGGTTTCGTTTTCAAGCCCCAGAGTGCAGCTTGATTTATTCCCATTATAATAGTATCTCCCCTTTCCAGTTCCTCTCTCAGATTCCTTACGGCATACTGAAGGCTCCAAGCGCCATATCATCTCTCTGAGTGTGTGTATCAGTCATCAGCGTTTATAGGATATCAACCTTTATTCATCCAGGGAAAGTCAACTGAGCACACTGAGATTTTATTACAGCAACACTGCTTCACATTCACAGCTAAGGACTGCAGAGTGTACTTACTCCTGTTGTTAACTGAATCCTAAACGCCTGGCTGAAGAGCACTGTTGCTAGTGAAGGATGGAAGAGGAGAGACGGGAACAAGACATCAGTTCATTTTTTTTTATTTGACAAATTTGACTTATTTAGTGGCTTAAAAGAGACCGACCACTCTGCAACCTGTGGATGTGCCTCTCCACAGCTCTGACATGGGGTTGGATCTCCATTAGATATTCTTAAAGTAATCATGCCCTGTGTGATTTTCACAAATTCACCATGATGCCAATGTGACTTTTAATTTACCAACATAAAAATTGCCTATATGTGTTTGTAAAACCTTCAATAAAAGTTCAAAATAGTATGTATGTAGCAGCTGCTGAAACACTTGGCCATGCATTTTGAGATAAAATGATTCGGGAAGAAAACTATTTAGGAAGAGGAGCTATGGTTCTTACTTGACTAGTATTTCAGTATTTTTATATTGATTAAGACTCATGATATTAACTTACTTGGCTTTCTATAATCAGTTTTTATTTGAGCTCTTCACCTGATTTCAGGGCATGCCAGCGCTGATGTTCCCTGTATAGAGTCTCAGGCATGAAGTTGCATCACCAACATTTTTGGTACGCGTATTCATTTGAATTGGACACTCAGTTATTAATTAACCCTTAACCCTTCCATAGCCATGAAAAGGTCAGGTCAGAATAATTTTATTGCCATTTCTACGGTGTAGCTTTGTGCATATGACAATACAACCTTTGAATCTTGAATGTACAACCGTGGATATGTTCTCACTGACATTAGCCTCAACAACATGTCCTCCCTGTGTGTGGAGTGTGTGTGTGTTGTGTAAGTGTGACAGATCAGTGTTACCAGGAACTCAAACTGACTCACTTATTTTCCTCCTGGCCTCTGTCTTTTTACTGCTGTCTCTGTACATTAAGGCAGTGGAAGTGGTGCTGTGCAACTTGGTATAAAGGCTAATTTTTCACTCGAGTTAAAACATTTCGAGCATGAATCTTTACCGCCTACGGACAATGTTCACTTCCACTTGTCTTTGCATACATTTGTATCACCTCCAACATTCACTTTACATTGCTTCTGAATGCAAGGAACACATCCTAACAACGTAGGGCAACTGCAGGGCAGCGTTCACACTTTGCTACCGCTGATGTGACAAACTGAACAGGTTGTTTCTCTGCATGGGCAGGAAAAGAAAACGAGTGGGGAACAGCAGATAGAAATCCTGCAGCACCTGGGAGAAAAGTGATTACAGAATGCTTCGAGCAGGGAGCGGAAATTGCTGCCGCTCCTCTCCACTTACTTACCTCGCTCTGCCTTACTCTGACATGGGACTTGAGCACGTTGACTTAGTCACATCTCAGGCTCTCTTCAAACCTGTCCTCTGGAACCAGTTTGAGTCCTCTTGGTCTAACCTATAGGGATCTTAAGCAGAGTTGGTGTCAAAGCAGTGGACTCTGGGATGTTTCGTTAAAGGACATTCTTTTCTGGCTGTTTATTGGGCTACGATAAGGAGGGATGATCCATTTATTAAGACAGTTTAGAGTCTAATGGCAGCCATGAAATGTGTAGAGAACATTACATTTTGGAAAATAAGTCATGGCCATGTGTGTCAATCTTTTAGTCGTCTTCATTAATATACACTTTTACCCCCTGTTGAATGCAAGGTGTAACTGACAGTTCTGATGTACTTTCATAAGTCTGCAGTGGGGAATCATGCTCTCCGGTCCTATCATTTATTTTCACCATCTGCTACGCCAGCCCCACCCATGGGACCTGTAATGTAGTAATGACGACTAAATGCATTGCTAAGCAAATTTGATTAATTCTGTGCACTTCTTGGTGCAAAATCCCACAGTAACACCATTTTCTTAGAGCAGAAAAATAATATAAACACTCCCGGAAGATTTGGTAGCCTCCAGAGAAAAACCCAAACCACAACAAGCAATATAACATCTCCAAATGTTGTGTTAAGTGAGATTGCAGTGCTTGTGGTAAATTAGTTTTTGCAGGGCGTTAATGTATAAACCCAGCTGAGCGGGGCTCACACGTTGCAGAGCATCGGCTCATGGAAAACATATTTCACCCAGCATGAGATGCTGTAGAAAACAGTCTCTCTCTCTCTCTCTCTATCTAATCCCTCTCTCTTCTCCTCTCTCTCTCATGCTCTCCTCTCCTCTCTCTCTCTCCTCTCTCTCTCTCCCTCTCTGGCGATCTCCTTCTCTCTGTTCTCTCTCTCCTCTCTCTCCTGTTCTCTCTCTCTCGCTATCCTCTCCTCTCTCTCTCTCTCTCCTCTCTCTCTCTCTCTCTTCGTCTGTCTTCATCCATAGTTGAGTGCATGGTTCGTTAAATATTAATCTAATATTAGATGCTGGACGATTAGTAACAGCCCATTTTGCTGACCTGTGCTTTCTGCTTTCATGCTCCATGCAGTACATATCTGTGTGTGTGTGTGTGTGTGTGTGTGTGTGTGTGTGTGTGTGTGTGTGTGTGTGTGTGTGTGTGTGTGTGTGTGTGTATGCTCAGTAGTTTTAAGGGCATTAAAGTGTGAAAGCGTTTCTAAATTGCTCTTAAATTGCTCTAGGGAGGGGTTAGGTGGATATATGCCCCGCAGGGCTAATGGAGGGAGCATCACTTTTCCATATAAAAGAAGAAACTGACATAGTATACATGCTGCATTCTGCGTGTATACTTACGAGCGTACGAAAGGGCACACACCACTTTCTCCTTCGTCTCAGCCAGACTGATCACCCTCCTCAGATCATCTTTCTCTTTTCTTCTCCTCCTCTACTTGCCCACCTCTTTTTAAAACTCATATTCATTCTTCCTCTCCTCCTCTCTTCCTCTCATCGGTATGAAAGAGGAGAACTTGATTTCTCCCACTCGCTCTCTCCCCATCGCTCCCACCCCACTTTTTCTTTATCTGTCTCCCTACCCAGTCAGGTTTAATCCTGTTAGTCACGGTAGATATATGGGGTCCCGCTCACTCTGTTTGACTCTCTTCCAGAGAGACATTCCCCAGAGAGACCCTATGGATTCAGTTACGCACACGCACACAGAGCACAGAACCACACACTCCTGCAGAAAAACACGAGTTTACAAAAATACACATATGCATACATTGCATAAAGCCACTTCCACTATTGTAAATGGCTGGATCAAAATAGGGTTCATGAAATAGAGAAAGTGGTGGCTCCATCTGAATACATTACACAGTATATGCTGCCTTTAAACAACTTATCCTTTGGCTGTCACTGTGTATTTGATGCATGAAATGAAACACTTACCCAGTAACCATCAATGTGACCACAATGTTACAGAGTTCTAAAATCATCTTAAGTATATTTCCGTTTCCATCTTTATTACTTTGTAATCGTTTCTTTCGATTTTTTTTCTGGTCAGGAAAAGTTTTCCATACTGCCTCAAAATGTTTCTTTAATTGTACATTTGGTTACTGATATCCAACACCTGCAGTAATTTGTTTTATTTGTCTTAGTTTCTAAGTGTTTTGATATAGTTGTTTTGGAAAGTATGTACTCTATAATAATAATAATAGATTTCATTTGTTAGCGCTTTTACAGGTGCTCAAAGATAAAATAAAATAAAGGAACAACAAATAAATATATAATTTAAAGTTAAAGTCAAAAACAATCACACATTAAAAGCCAGATTGAAGAGGTGAGTTTTTGGTGGTGAGGTCAGTGCAGTCTCTGATGGGTTGTGGGAGTGAGTTCCAGAGGGAGGGGGCAGCGACGGAGAAGGCTCTGTCCCCCCAAGTCCGGTGATTGATGTGGGTGGGGATGGATAGGAGGTTGAATGCATGTATGTTTGTCCTAAACAGATCAAGGGGAAGTCAGACTCCAGATCTGATTCAAACTGAAGCAGCACAGGAGATCCCACAGTAGATTGCTGTTTTCATGTCAGCCCACTGAAATGTTGAGATTACTCCCTTATTCCCTGAGATAACTGCACCGTACCAGATCATTAAACCTAGATTTCTCTAGTGTGTTAGTGTTCTGCAGTGAGGGTTTCAAATATGTGGCTTTATATACAAGCGAAGGTTTAGGTTGTAAGTCATTAACATGCCTTAATGTTCCCTATAAAAAAGTGAGGAGAAATGCACTGTGTGTCGGAGCCTTATAGTGTGCAGACTCCCTGTGTGCATGGGAGTTTTGTCTTGCAAATGTTTTGCCTGGATGCACATACACTTAGTCCCTCTTCATTCCATTAACACCAAAACTGTAATATGCCTGTGAGCTATATTCATTGGATGATGCTGACCTCCGACCTCTGATCTTGTTTTACTAAAATTGCTCCCTTTTGACAAGAAAAACTTTTGGTTTTCATTCAGTCAGGCCTATATCTGATTTCTCCATTTACATTTTTTAAATTTTTGTTTTTAATTTCTGGTTTCTGCTCCATTCATTTTACCACTATCGATCTATTTTTCTTTCTCTCCTTACTTCCCACCTACAGTACAGTATTTGTCCCTCACGTTTTCAGTAGGGGGCAGTTATCTGCCTCATGGACTACCAACAGTGTGTGTGTGTGTGTGTGTGTGTGTGTGTGTGTGTGTGTGTGTGTGTGTGTGTGTGTGTGTGTGTGTGTGTGTGTGTGTGTGTGCACGTGTGTGCACGTGTGTGTGTGCACATGGGCCCCATTCTGATTCAGGCCGTGTCTGGGGGGCCCCCCTCTCATTTTAATTAAGGAGCAGATGCACTACCCCTGTCCCGTCTGCCATCTCCTTTTGTGTGTGTGTGTGTGTGCGCGTGTGTGTGCAATTGTGTTTTTTCGACCCAGCGTGCCCTCGCCATGTGCCAGTTTTAAGCCATATTGTTACCAGGACTGTTAGAATCATCCGTATGGAACAGGAATTAGCAGGCAGGAGGGAGAAAGGGAGCACGTCTACACATCTACTTATATTAAAAGAAAGAAGCGAGGAAGACAGAGGGACTCACTCACACATATTATTCTTATGTACACTCAGAAACACATATGTTGTTTGTAATTGTACAGGAAGTAAAGATAAAAAAGACCATATCTTATATTCTGACCTAGAATTTGACAAATGAAGAGGTTTATTATAATTGTAACAGTTTCTTAAATCCTTACATTTTTCACTAAGAGCGGTGTGTGTGTGTGTGTGTGTGTGTGTTTGTGTGTGTGTGTGTGTGTGTGTGTGTGTGTGTTTGTGTATGTGTGTGTGTGTGTGTGTGTGTGTGTGTGTGTGTGTGTGTGTGTGTGTGTGTGTGTGTGTGTGTGTGTGTGTGTGTGTGTGTGTGTGTATGCGTGTATGTATGCGTGTATGTGTGTGTGTGTTTATGTGCATGTGTGTGTGCATGTATGTGTGTGTGTGCGTTTATGTGCATGTGTATGTGTGTGTGTGTGTTTCAGATAGAGGCAGAGACCAGGCTGTGTATAAATAAAGGCTGTGTGAGCGCTACAGTAATCCTTAGCGTTGCCTCCTATTGCATCAGTTGACAATCAACAAATGGAGTCAGCTATAGCCAGCTATTAACTTCAGTGATGCATGTATTAGAGAATGGACATAAACACACACAACAGATGTTAACAGGGGGCGAAATAAAAGTTAAAAGGGAATGTATATCCATCCATGTATCATTTATCTGCCAGCCAGAGAAAGACACACTTCATTCACATACTGGTGAAAGGAACATGTATATCTCATGATGGTGCTAGAAGATAGGTCATTGGTTAGAGAAATACATGTTCTAGGGACCATAATAACCCTTACAAAATGTCATGACATTAATCCAGTACGGCCATCTTTTTCAGACAGTCCAACTAAAATAAAAATAAATTGGCGTCACTCCAAACTGAGCCAACAAATAGATAAAAACAGCCTTTCATTAGAGGATCACTTAAATACACACAGAGCTTTATTTAAAGGTCCCATGTCATGACCATTTCTACTGATCATAATTCCATTGTTGAGGTCTACTAAAATAGATTTATATTGTGCAATTTTCCAAACTCACATTGGTTTCTCATACAGCATCTCTGTATAGTATGTGTATTCACTCTCTGTCCTAAAAGGCTTGTTGTAGCTCCTGCCCCCCCCCCCCTCCCTGTGAGCCCAGTGGCCGTCTGCGAGACAGCGAAACCCAGCCGAAACACACACAAACTTCCAGCCAGGCTGCGGGTGTGTGTGTGTTTCGGCCTTGCTCAAGGGCACCACGGCAGGAGGTGAACTGGGACCTCTCCAAGTAGAAGTCCACACTCCAAATAGGTCTGGTCGGGGACTTGAACCGGCGACCCTACGGCTCACAGTCCAAGCCCCTACTGACTGCCATAGATTTAGTCCCTAATGTTGCTCTCAAAGTGCACCAGATTGATGCATTTAACTTCAACATTTAAAAACAAATCTTCCCGGGGGAGCTTGCCCCTGGACCCCCCTAGAGGAGGTGAGGTCCACCACCTGCCCACACCCCCTGTTAAATTGTCTCACCCACATTGAGGATGCTTCCTACGCCCATGTTTTATTCCATGTGTCAAGTCAGGCAAATTGAGTCAAAATGTTATTGCATCAATGATCTGTTAACATTAAAATCACTAAATATATGCCGTAATTATTTTGCTCTAGGCAACTCAAGGGCTCAGGTAATGTGATTACTATATGAATAATTGTCCAAAATAACATAAAATGCATAGGGTTTTTTGTTAAGTAACATACTTTCGTCGCCGGCCGGCCGATACATGCCGCGCATTAAGTGGGCCTGTCTGTCAATTAATCCCCGGGCCAGTTTTTCCCCCCAGTCCGCCCCTGCCAGTGAGCCAGCTCACACTGTCCTGCTCCTCGCAGCAGCGAGCCTCGCAACGTCCCGCCGAGTGTGTGTGTGTGTGAGGAAGTCCGCGGATTGGTCCAAACGTAACGGCTCCGCGGAAAATCTCCAACGAGGCGTTCTGGGGCAGCATAGACAGGTATTTTCAGTGTTAGAGTTGTACTCGCTACAGGGTGTACTTTGAGGGTTTATGACTCTGCAGACCGTTTACATGCAGAAAAAGCTACATAACACACAAGGGGACGGGTGATAACCGGAAAAGCATGACATGGGACCTTTAAAGAAAGAGTATTCTCTTTCTCAAAAGTGCACGAGACACATAACTACTTGTATTGCTCTTTAAAAATCAAGGCTAATTTTCATTGTGACTACAACATTAATGGACTGCCATACAAATGATCTTAATGAAGTTGTTTGGCAAACAAAATGACTTTACAAAAACTCAGTGTGAAAGCAAACGTGTCAACATTCTCTCTACTTGCCTACTTTTATTTCATCTGTCTGTTTCTGTGAACATAATGGTGAACATTTTATTTTGTGTGTTGTCACAAACAAGAGGAATGGCATAGCTTCTGTGTGAGTGAGTGAGTTTGTGTGTGTCTAATGTTTGTTTTTTGCCTTAGTTGAAGGAGAGATTGAACCTCACTGGTTGATGTAACAGAACTGTAATTGAAATGTTGCCCTACCACATGTTTTTGTATTATGCCCAGCGTCTCTCTTTTTCTTCCTTTCTCTAGTCTAGACGCACACACACGCCGACAGACACAGAGTTTTCTCTTAACCCAGGATCTATGTGCATCATTGTATGTTGCCAGGACATTACAGCATCTGCAATCCCCTTAGCCGACCGCATCACAATAACAAATGTTGCTCTGTTTTTCCTGTCGTTTTTTGTAACATAGCAATTATAATCTTTGTTAAAAAAAAACTAATTAAATCCTGTTTTCATTTAGAAACATTTGGTTGTTTAAATGTATGGGAAAGCTCACATTTGGAGAGGTGCTCTAATGCAAATAAAAATCAATAAACTACAAAAGTTTGACTTAATAAAATATTAAATGAAACCTGTGATCTCTCTCACACACTCACACCTGCTGAACTCAGATGTTCATAATCTTAGCCCTCTCTACTCCTTTCAGCTCTTTCTCCTATGGATCTTTTGATGCCTACCATGTTTCGGATCAATACACTGACTTTCTTCCCTGTTGGATTGTACAAAGATCTGTTGTCGAAACAGGCCCTGTGGCAGGTCTGCTGGGAACACACACACACACACACACACACACACACACACACACACACACACACACACACACACACACACACACACACACACACACACACACACACACACACACACACACACACACACACAGACCAGATGCTGACAGGAGACTACACTGGGATATATTGACGAGATAGGATTCTGCTGAATGAACCCTGACCTCCTGAAAACCAATATGACTGGCAGATTGACCTGGGGGGGAAGTGATCTGATTGGCAGATTTTTTTATATATTGACGTTCTTCTTTCAGTGTGTATAATGTGTGTGTTTGTATGTCTGTCCAGGACTCAGATAGTTAACCCATTGCTTCTCTCAAAATAAAATACATCATTAACACCTAAAAAAGTTTGATCATGTATAAGATTTACTACAAGGGCGTGTGTGCAGAGAATTTGAGAACAAACTGATATCAAATCACAACTCAACACACTTAAGGCAATTATTCAATCAATAATTCATTTAAATACAAATATTACACAGAAAGATTTATATTATACTCTAGGTTAAATAAAAACACCTTTGTAAGTGAGACATGAAGGGGTTTCCTAGTTTCCAGGTCCGAACCCAAGCCCTACATGTTAGTGGATCTATTTGTGTTTTAATGTATTGCCAATGTATTCAAGGCCATAAATGCAAGCAATTACCATGTTGCATGTAATGAATGTATCTCGGTCATCTCTGCAATCCTCCCTCTGCACAGCGAGGCTCCTTGTGATATCCACTTGGTATTATCTGTTTGCTTATTTGCTAGAGGGTAAGAGACACGGCCTCACTCACAGCATGATACCTTTGATACATAATTACAATCCTAACAGGATTAAGGAAAGTAGCTGGAAAAAATGCTATTTTAGATAACCTTTTATCACACAAACACACACACACACACACACACACACACACACACACACACACACACACACACACACACACACACACACACACAAACACACCCACGTACAATCAGCAAACCAATTAGATTAATATAATGTTCCAAGGAGTGGGCGATGATGTTTATTGTTTAGTATTAATACTTGTGTCTCATTAAGAGAAAAATAGTGCAGGTTAATATACCGTGCCCTGCTTGTGAGTTAATTCTTCATATCAGTAAGCACAGTTTAACCCACACTGTTCACAACTGACATTTTACATTTATAGTGTCACATTCATTAAACATTTGTAAAATTATGAGTGGAATTAATGAAATTCTAATAAGGTACATATGTTTATCTTCCAAAGCAAATAAACAAGTTGTACAAGTCATGTTTAGAGCTGTATCTAGATATGATTCCATAAGGAACACCTAAAATGTCTCTTTATACAGTATGTTGTTTCAAAGTAAAAAAAAACTGTATTGCTTTTTATTTTCTGCATTTCAGATGTTGCATTAGAAAATAGTTTCTACAGCTATGCAACCATTACAGAATCCTCTGAGCTTCCAGCACAGCCCAATAGGTAAAATGTGCTTTTGGACACTAAGCACATAACTGTGTCGAATACTTTGCACGAGACTGCCTCTGATATCCACAACAAGTGTATTTCACAATATTGTTACACAGCTTTTTATTCAGCGAAGCAAATAATAGATCTGCTTTTGGGTACACTCTCATCTGAAAAGTAGATTGGTCTTTGGCAGAGGCAGTTATTCATTATTGTCCCGGCCAGCCAGTCACACCTTAGACATGAACGCTATTTTGATTCCATGATACACAAATTACATTAGGTGTCAAAAGAGATGCAATTAATACATAATAATAATAATACCAAGAATAATTCAAGAATAAGCAAAGGTAGTCACACTGCGAGTGACCCAACCCTTGTGAATATTGCAAAGTACAAACCATCCCCTAGTAATCATATTCATCATATTAAAATGCTCTTTTAAATATTGCTGCTCATCCTCGCTTCAACTCATTTTGTGCCTTTTGTTAATTCATATTTCTGCTTTGCTCGATATGATTAAAAAACCAGAGAGCTGATTTCTAAAACAAAATATTTTCCACCTGGTGCGTTCAGAGGAACGTCTGAAATCGAATGAACCTGCCAAAACATTTTTCTTCATTGTTTATCTGGTATAATGTGCTTTAGATGACTCTTAATCCAATAGCAAATGCTGGTCAGGCAGATGTTAGGTTCTGGAGATTTTATGAAGTTTCGAGGAGTGTTTACTTACTAAAATCTGCATTCAGAACCACACTGGTGAGACCATTCGAATTAGAAAACATCAAGGGAATGGAAGTGAGCGATAAGCCTCTCCATATTTGAAGATCTACTTGTTTATTTAACAAGTCCTGTACGGTAGATTGCACATGACACAGAGTTTGCGTGATTGACTACCAATTGGCAAACAACATGGCAGTGTTCGTCAAATCATTTTCCACAGCAGCAGTGAGAGAGAGACTTTTGATGTCAGGTCCATGGGTGCTTGTGCTGCCTAAATGCCAAATGTATTAAAGTAAATATAGCTATGATCTACTATTTTCTACAATTTTACATTTCTTCTTGTCTTGGTGGCCATGTGGCTGTTCTGAAGTCCTGCTCTTTGCATTCAAAGATCTTTATCATGTTAACATATTTGAAAAAAAACCTGTAAAATACCATCTGTTAGGTGCTTTAAATATGGAACCTTTACCTTAACCATAACAACCTCTCTGTCGATAAAGAAAATCTTGATGTAATCTTAAATGTCAAGAGTTGACATATTCATCTGGAAGCAATCAATAAGTGATGTAAGTCTAAAAGCATAACTTTGAATGACAACAACGAGCGTACACTGTGAGCCTTATAAAATCACCATGCAGTTAGAGATTTTGTACAAAGAGGGACTTTTATCACACTTTTCGCTTCTTGCTTGGCATTTTCTTCAGAAAATAATATTCTAATAACTAGCTTTAGTCAAGATGAAAAAGGAACATTGACACAATTTGTGCTCCTCGACGAGCCACATCTAATTCCATTTTCTATTTGCAAAAATCAATGCATGCTTTTCCTCTATCCTTTCCAAACAGTGAGATTCAACACTTATTGCCTCATTGAGAGACTGAGATTTTTCTATTCACTTTTTGCTTTTATTCTCCAAGTACAATTTGTAATAATTTGCCCAAATACTTTGGACTTCATCATCTCTTTTTTGCTGGGAAAACCATGACTACTTTGAGAGCTAAATGACATTCAAAGAAGGTTTAAAAAACATAGTTGCACTTGATCAGAGCAATACTAACCCAGGAGACAGAGCAGAGCAATTACAAAGGAGGAGCCGGGGAACTGAGCTCCATTACGCCGGGAAGACACAAATATGAGGATTTTGGGATCTTTTGCAATCTCGCTTAGTTGCAGAAATAATTTATGCCCTATGACCAGTGACTGTCAAACCATCAAAAGGCATTTTGCTTGATGAAAGCAAGAAAACAAGAAAAAAAAAACTTCAAAGTGTTTAGGGTGTCAGATTTGTGGAAGACTTGAAAGCCCCGCGTATGAAAGATATTGTGTCCTGCTAACGCCAAGAACACTTTAACATTTACATAGGGGTAGGTGATCAAATTTGATCTCTTGCCTGAGAAACCTCAAAGCACTTGTTTTGGAAAATGATATTCATGAAAAGCAGTGAAAAACAGAGTTGCACTTGATCAGAGTAATGATGACCCTGCAGGCAAAGCAGAGCAATTAAAGGAGAGTCCAGGGGAGAGATGAGAACTATTAAAAGCCACAGAGGACCTCTTCTCTCCCCGTCTCTATTTCTCTCTCAGCCCGGCTAGGAAAGCTATACACTGATGAAAAACATTGCTGGGAATACTGGAAATTCACTAATTACAGAGAGGTGGGGGGGGAGGTTCTGGGGAGGGATGCAGATCCCCCGTGCTTCAGAGACATTTCCTGTCCAATTTAATATGTTGCATCAGTTATTTTGATCTGCTGTTTCTTGCATAAAATTGTACATTTTTACATCAAGTCACAATTCCACAGGGTTTGCTGATTGAACCCAGTCCAAGTCGAGTAAACTGGGAGAGAAACATGAAACTTGGCAAAGATATGACTGTGTAGGCTGTTCTCAAAATGCCTCATTGTCACGGAGATAATGACCATGGGTGCTATATCTTGTGTGAGCTAATGTCTAATTATTATTAATCTCTATATTACTGTTGGCTAAGAAAATACTAATTCATAATTGTACCTGGCATACCATGCTTTTATTCTGGTTTGGTCTGAGAAACGAGAGAAGGGAGACTCGCAGTTGAGTACCACAAGAAACACTCATTTTAAAATGGGAATCTTGGTGGGATTTCCCCTTTACTCTTGTTTGTCTAAGCTTTTACCACCACACATTACTGCAAATGATGGTAAAGCTTGGTCTCTGTTGTCCAGCAGACTTTGACATTACATGTGTATGGTACAAAGGCAAGGTGGGCCAACAACAATATTATATTACACTGATATTTGACTTTTGTAATCATTACAAATCCACATCAAAGACATTTTCAACTGATTATCACATTGTATCAATGCATCACATTATGTGGTGCTGCTGGATCTCAAACTTTTAATTACATTTTGTTCTCAAGCTGAAAATCCAATTTTGCAAACTGGGCCCATGGCTGCCAACACTAATAGGTGTTCTACCAATTATAGTACACTACTCTTTATATGATATGTAATTACCAAATGTAAAAGTCCTACAGAATACCCTGTGCAAACTCAAACAACTCAAAATAGTTTTAGTCGTTGGTCTAAAGATAACTTTAACAAATGTGGCTTTGTGTTATCCCCAAAATGGCCTAGCAGGTCTCAACAACAACATTTAAACAATGTCGTTTTCATGGTGTTTTCAGAATGTACAGTACTTCCTGTCCCAGTTGAGTTTGCACTTAACACTGTGGCTAGGACTGCTTAAATGAGAAGAATGATCATATCCTCTCAAATTAAAGTCCAACCTTGGTTCTACAGGTCAGTGCAGTTAGTTCAGAAAGCCACAGAGACTCATTCTAAATTGCCGGTGTAAGAAAGGTTAACTCAACAGTGTCAAGCATCAGCATTATTTAAAATGTCACTGATACGATGAGGACACCTTCCTATGATGTGCGTGTTTGTGCATGTGTGTGAGTGTGTGTTGGATGATGATCAACCATGGCAGAGCTATCGTGGCCTGGCCTTAAAGTCACGTTTAATTGGGGTATTCCCTCAAGTAAATAAAAAAGTGACATTTTCTCTTGGTGCCTGGACTGGAATGTTAAAAACTGATGGGCCGAGGTCTCTGAAATGTCAAGGAGGAATAATTTCCTCCACATACTCTGCCAGCTTTTGTACCTTGCGCCTGCTCTGCTCCGCGAGACGGAGAAAGGTCATCTGCACATTTGACTCATTTCATGTCAACATTTGGCTAAGAATCAATGGCTGCATTCCGTGATCAAAGATAAGTAGGCCACTGCGGAAATTTCATCCTTTGCTTGGCTCACAGAACTTCAGTACTTGATACAGAGATACATTAAAGCTTGGATGTCGGTTTTCTACCTCCTTCTTGCATCATCCGTGGTTAGGTGTTTCTATCAAAGACTTACGAATACACACAAATATGCTGACACACACACACACACTGAAAGCCCCCCTGGCACAGTAAACAACTTTAAGCACCCTGGAAAACAAACAGATAAAAGCACGCCTTTGACACGAAAACATGACAATTTCCCTCTAAGAGCCTCTCAGAAAAATAAAATCCTGAGAGAGAGAAAAAGGCTTTACTGACAAGAACAGACATTATTGACTAAATCCATGTTATTTATCATCTGGCATAGCTTCGTGGCCGGCTTTAGGCCAATACGCCATGAATTACCTGCTGCAACATCAAAACACTCTCATGCAACCATTCAGCCATTCGAGGCCTCAAAGCGTCTTAACAGAGGCAGCGTGTTTGTCCATTGGCTCGTAATGAAATGATTTCAAAAACCAAGAAATGCTCAAAGTGTTCTCTCTCCTCCTTCCCCTTTGCTTATGTGTTTAATAGCATTTTTGATAATGCTAATCAAATCCAGACTGATGTTCGATGCATTCACTGACAAGGATTTGTCAGCACTGTTTTCTCTCTAGAAGGGACTTAACATTCATAATAGAATAGAAACACCTCTCCCCCTAAACCCCTCCTTGTTTTTGGATTTATGACTTATCGTTATGTAGGCAGCAGCATTAAGTGGAGGCTTTCTCAACCTTTGCTGGCAGTGTTGTGGAGGTTGGTAATCTATGTGGATTGCAGAATACTTATTTTGTTATCATGTGCGCATTGAATCACCTTACCCAATACAAGAGGTATTTTTGCATCACAGCTGAATAGCCAGTGTAGCCCACGATATGATAGACTCATCATCATAATTTGGAGTTCATTTTTAAAGACACCGCATAATAAGATACTCGTGTAAGATTAAATGGTTTGTGTTGGTGGAAGCATGAGAGGAAAAGAAAAAGCACAAAAGAGAGCCTTTTTTTATTGAACGCAGCCAAGCACTTATATCACAGAACAGATTTATGGAGGATTTTAAGGAGACAGACAAAACACAAAACTGATCAGAAATCACAAACAACTCCTCACTGTGTCAAACTCCATTGGTGTTGCAAGGCAATGCAAACAAACCAATTAGAGAAGGTTTGCGGCAGAGCCTGAAATTTAAAAGCAATAAACAATCAGGAAGATAGACAGCCCCCAAAATTAGATACACACACTAGAGGTCTATTATCTCATCTCCCAGCTAACAAGCATGTGCTTGATTAACAAACAAGGGGCTTAACAAGCTCTGATTGTTTAACGATGGGTTACATTAGGGGATGATTTTAAGACCGATGATTTATTCAAACTGAAGGGGACAATCTGAATGCCATCAAGAAAACACCATTACATTTGCAATAATACAACTTTTAATTTCATGATCCTACATCTGGATTATACCTCTAATGTTACCTTAAAGTCAACATGTGTGATCCAAATATTAAAAGACAGGTAGCCCTCAACAAGATTTCACCTGTCAGTGGAATCACATCACTCCTTTATTGATGATGGATCAATCAATTCAGGTCAATAACAGCGTCAAAAAAACATATTATTGTTTTAATGTGTTAATGCCATGTGCACTCACACTCTGATCATCATAAACTGCACTCTCTCAACAAGACAAAGTGTTGCAAGTGACATACATTGAGTGTAAAGACACCAGTGGTTGGAGGAGCTTGTACTAAAGGGTAGCTTCTGAAGCTGCCTTGTGTTCTTTTCTTCTTTTGTTCTGCTGTTTTCCATCAAACAGTGACCATATATAGGAGGCCAATGAGATGAAAGAGAGACAGAAAGGGATGCCTCCGGGCAATTCAACTACTCTCAACTTCTTCAGGAATGTCAGTCGTTTGCAGACAGCAAAGACAAAAGCTGTATGTGATGATTTAAATAGCTCTGAGAATGAATGGATTTCACACTAAAAGATGAAGTCCTTCTGTTTGTCTGCAGAGAGACAATGATTATAAAGGAATTGACCACTTTCAGCTCATATAGTCTCAACATTTCCATCACAGTTTTGAGCTGAAAAATAGTCCATTTAGGCTCCGTCCACACGGAGACGAAACGAACCGAAGTCCATTTTAAAAAAGACCGCTCGAAAACGCTGGAGACGCTGTAGTACAGATGCCGGGCCTGTAAGTGGCGCTGTACTTCCGCCACAAAATACACCAAAAGCCGCGAATAAGACCGATGACGATCAGTGGCGGCGCTAGGGGGTGGCTACTTGGGCTCAAGCCCCGGATGTTTTCTGAAAAGCCCCGAATGTTTTTTTTTCAAAACGTCTCGTGAGTAATGTGCAGTACCGGAGTACAACAGAGAGGCAGCAGCTGCGGGACAGTAGCCTGCGTACTGCGTAGCCTTCCCTGCCCTGAAGAAGAAGTGATCCTTCGTTAGTGTGAAGAGTCTGCTTTATGCGCTCCGCAGTATCCCGGCCCGCTGCGAGGCTCCGGCGAGTTCACAGTTCATGAGCGTGCTCCACTAGTCTCCAGACCTACCCACTTTGGGAGCCGTTATCAAAGGGTATCGGATTTGGGCTCCGAATCCGCAGCTCCGTTTCGGCCTCGTGTGGACGAACCGTTAACGTTCTTTACGATAGAGAACGTTAGCGGATACAACTGGTATCGTCTCCGTGTGGACGGGGCCTTAGTTGACAAGCGGCTTGAATTACTGTGGCACTCACCAGTTACTTACATAATAAGACAAGTCAGGTGTATCTTCTTCAAAAATGACCGATCCTTTTAATTCTGCCCATATGGACATGTAGTTGTCAATAAAATGACACTCATATGAATTTGCTGCGTTTTTACTTTTATGACCCAAATTTTCATCCCTTTTTGAACATTCCGACTTGTTTTTGTTATGCTCTGTGACTGTATAAACAGAGAACCTCCATAATCCAATCATTTAATAACTGCAGGCCAGTTGGTGTTATCGCAACTTCATGTCATTTTCAACATGAAAGTAAAAACCCTTTGTCGAGATAAAAACAAGTCGGTTTTGTAATTTCAGTGATGATATCATGTCACAGCAACGAATTAGAAGAAGGGGGAAAAAGGGACATATTGTGGGTTATAGGAGTTATGCCTTACTGCTCTGATGGTACAAATTCATCATGTTTGTCACAACTGGAGGATGATATTTTTAATTGCTACAACCTTCGGTGCCACCGAAGCCTGGGCTGCCTGGCCTTCAGGGACTGCAGAAAGCTAGTCTGTCTGTCTCTGTGTGTGTGTGTGTGTGTGTGTGTGTGTGTGTGTGTGTGTGTGTGTGTGTGTGTGTGTGTGTGTGTGTGTGTGTGTGTGTGTGTGTGTGTGTGTGTGTGTGTGTGTGGTGTGTGATACCGTATGTGTGTCTGCATGCATGTATGTGTTTGAATGCACAGAGGCTCTACTGCAATCAGGATAATTACAGAAGAGGTGTTTGTGTGTAACGTCAGTCTTCATCTTCTTATGAAGCAGGGTAAAGAGATATTACGATGTTTAATTAGTAGCTACAGATAGGTCTCATCTCACAAGTTTGTGAGAGAAACTGCAATATAATAGATATCATATGTCCTTAACCTTCTGTTACCCATTATGAAATTGCATATGACGGACTCTAGGACGTTCAGAAAACATATTAGTTAAATTATGTTAAAATAAATAATATTGAGAGAACAGTACAGTAGAACAAACTCAGTGAAAGAATATGTGCATACACTTTGCATTTTTGACTTGATTAAGAGACTGTACCTGCCATATTCACTATTCTTCTTTTCTTTACTGCACAGCTTTTCTCTCCACGCACATTAGGACCCACGCCACACACACACACACACACACACACACACACACACACACACACACACACACACACACACACACACACACACACACACACACACACACACACACACACACACACACACACACACACACACACACACACACACACACACACACGTACACGGCTGAACTGGCCTCTTTGCTAATGATCCCAACCTCAAACACATTTGCATCTTTCTAAATTAGCTTGATTATTTCAGGGCAATTAGCATAAGCGTATGGAAATTAAATTGGCTATAGTGGCGTGGTGGCTTCAAGGTGTTTTTCCATGTGATGTGAGGGTAATAGCTGCATTTGATGATTTCTTACAAGATTTGTCTTGTGTAGAGTAAGGCTGAGGTGTTTTTTGGATCACTTAAACTTAAAAGGGGCTTCCAAATCGGATAACAACTTTATTGAATAATGTTCGTTATTAATTAAAATGCAAGATAGTCATAATAAATTTAATAATAGAATAGGAAATTCTGATTTAACCTTTGAATAGGAGCTTTATCTTTGATTAGAATTAAAAGGTGAAGGCAGATTAAATTAACTCAGCAAACTCAGGGAATAGTTTTAACCAATTGTCTTTGAGCTCATAAGAAAAGTTGGACCATAGACATACTGAATTAAAGAAATGTAGTCATTCTGTTTGAATATGTTTGGAGTTAAAAGCAGTGGG
The DNA here is from genome assembly GCF_902827175.1 of Gymnodraco acuticeps. Lineage (NCBI taxonomy): Eukaryota > Metazoa > Chordata > Actinopteri > Perciformes > Bathydraconidae > Gymnodraco > Gymnodraco acuticeps. Next base: position 1,494,492 of record NW_022992336.1, on the reverse strand, counting down.
CTATCTTTCCTCATCCTTACCCAAGATGCCCTCTGGTACTTCTCATCTACAGTAATAGGGGCCAGAAATCCCTCATACACTAATAAGCCAGCTATGGATTATTAATTAATATGTTCGAAGTACTCTCTGTGATTCTAACCTCCCGACCACCACCACGGCTAATGTGAACCTTGTGAACTTCTATTCTCTAATGTTCACAAAGGCAGTGGGTGATGAAAGGGAAGTGGTATTATTTTTAAGTTTATTTTTTCTCTCTTAAGAACTTAGAGTGCTCACTGGTCATGTTAAGTGGCCGTGTAATTAGAGGTATGTTTCTGAGATGTGCATACATGTACATGTTTTAACAAGATGATGAAAATCTAATTAAGTTAATGGTGCCATCCCAGAGGCAGGGCATTCAGTGTCTTGCTCAAGGACACATCAACAAGCATCAGTGTCCCTGTTAGTGAGTGGACAATGATCTTGAATACACAATTTGCACTTAGAAATTATGAAGAGTGTATGATTTTCCACTATGAAGGATACATTAGTCATTTGTTACTGTTATGGTGAATAATAGGCACAAACAACTACTTGATAAAAGTAAGAAATTACATTAAATTCTCCAATACAAGTTTATCAATTCTGATTGCCTTCTTGATTGATCGTTATTTTATCCGATTCATGATCAGGTAATTTGTCAGTGCTTTGATTAAAGGTCTCCTATCATGCTATTTTTAGGGACATATTATGGGTCTCATATATATAAAAATATATAAAAAACATGTGCATGATGTGTTTTGCTCAAAAATACAAACAGATCATGCATTTTAGACATCCCTCATATTCCTCTATTTCAGCCCTGTTTTATGGCGCGTTTCCACTGCAGGCCTCGCTCGGCCTCGCTCGGTTTAGTTAGGCCTTAGGCCCGGCTCACTTTAATGCTGCGCTTCCATTACAGTTTAGGAACTGGGGCAGTTACGGAGCGTCCACACAGCAGCGTGCGTTGACGCTTGGAGGTGGGCGTATCTGAAGCTTGGGGATTTTTTGCGAGCAACACGACCAACAACCAATCACATGAATCTCCCGCCCCCGACATACAAAGCAATAGCAATGTTAAAACGAAGTAAACTGGATATAAAATCCCCAAACAGGCGAAAACCTACCAGTTTCACCCACTGTCTCTGCCTCCTCCCTCCATGCCTCGCTCCTCCGGTTTGTATCCCGGTAGATGAACAGAGACTGATCATACAGCACCGGGTGATTCACTACCGCTACAATGAATTTTCCCTCAATTTTTTTGAATATGAGGAAATGACCTGCGTAGTCTCTCCCAGCATACACGCGGTTTGATTGGCTAGCGATTGTACTGGCAGATTTGAATACACGGGATTTCATTGGCTGACGCCTCCGTCGAGGCGTCAAAAGTTGAACATTGCTCAACTTTTGACGCCAGCTACGCCAGCAACGCTCCACGTCGCTTCCCAAAATGCAGTTCGGCTAAAAGTGACGTCACCCCATTCAAAGTGAATGGGCAGAAGCGTTGGAAGCTTCAACGCACGCCGCTGTGTGGACGGGCCGTTACGGAGCGTCCACACTACAGCTTCAAAAAAAGCTTGGAGCTGGGCGTGTCTGAAGCTTGGGGATTTTATTCAAGCAACGCGACCAACAACCAATCACATGAATCTCCCGCCCCCGACATACAAAGCAAAAACCCCCGGGGATTTTATGGGAGCAATATATATTTAAACTCCCCAAACAGGCGAAAACCTACCAGTTTCACCCACTGTCTCTGCCCTCCATGCCTGGTTCCTCCGGTTTGTATCCCGGTAGGTGAAGAGGGTCTGGTCATACAAAACCGGGTGATTCTCTACGGCGATAATTAGTTTCTCCTCCATCTTTTTTTGAAATATAGAAATGAACGGCGGGATATCTCTCCCAGCTTAGACGCGGTTTGATTGGCTACGGCTTGAGCTGTCAGATTTTCCGAAACGGGATTTGATTGGCTGGCGCTGGCTACTCCGGCGTCAGAAGTTGAACAATGTTCAACTTTTGACGCCGGAGACGGACCGCTATGCTACCCACAATTCAGTTCGGCGAAAAAGCGAGGCAACGTGACGTCACCCCATTCAAAGTGAATGGGCAGATTGAAGCTGTCGACGCTGTAGTGTGGACGGGCCGTTACTATAGTAACGCAGTGTAGGCGGAGCCGTGACGTCATCTTCAATGAGAGCCCCAGAAAAACAACACAGCCGTTAGCTCTTAGCACTCAGAGCTCACAGCTCCTCATATCTGTTCAGAAACTTGACAAAAGTTAAACAAGTACAAACCACATACTGCCTGTGTCATGGCGAATACAGTCGCTCGTTTATTTATGTCTGTATAGGCCGTTGTTGTGAGTGTGGACGGTCGGAGCATATATAACGTTAGCTTAGCCAAGCTACATTTAGAAAACACGCATTTTAAAAGAGTTTTTCGCCTGCCGTCTGTCTGCAGACTTGTCAAAGCATTAATTCATGGTTTTTACTAACCGGTATCAGTATGTTGTTACTTCGGCATCATTTTGAAACGTGTATTACAATCAGTGCTTGAATTGGAATGAAAAAGGTGCCAGTACTCTAAAATCAGCAACTTTTTCAAGTCAATTTTATATATGCAGCCCACAAACAAGAATTTGGCTACTATAATGCTGGTGGGTTTGTCTCTTTACTACTGTCTATTTTAGAAAGGTTCACTGTACTTAACATTTTTTATGATAGGCAGCGGATATGGCTAAAGCTCAATAAGGTCAATATTAACTGAAAATATAACAATCAAAGTCTAGATCTTCTGCTGAAGACACATGAAGCAGAGACCTTTCAGATGAGAGCCCCTCTGGTGGTGTTCAACATTAATGACAAGGAAACAAAGCTCTGGTCAGAAGCCTTTTTTATAAAAAGCTTTAACAAAATTAAGTATTTCTGTACATTTTGAATGCAATCTAACTTTCCAACTCAGAAAACGAAAAACGAAAAAGTGCCAAAAGTCTTCTCACATGGCTGAGCTGCTTTGCAATATACTTCACCACTGAAGAATACAAATATGTATAAAGTAAACTATGATGCAATCTAACTTTCCAACTCAGAAAAATGATAAAGAGCATGAACAAAGAACATGTAAAAACAAATGCAAAATGTGCACAATCTAAAATGAGAAACTGTAACTGCAAGTAACAAAGTCTGAGCCATGGTAAAGAGTTACATTGAACACCAAGCTGATCAGATAACTCCCTGGTTGGTCTGAAGTCCTTCTATCTCCAGGATCTGTACAAATCGGCACATTATGCCAAAAGTCTTCTCACTGGGTGAGCTGCTTTGCAATATACTTCACATTGTTAGAAAAGGCTCCAGAAGGCCTTGGGGACATCAGTATCAGGGGCTGGAGCTGGACTCTTTCATCAGCACTTCTCCTTCCCTTTGCCAGCCAGGACCTCACATACTGTTCCGGATTGAACTGTCCTAGTGATGGTCCATTACATTTAATGAAAACCAGGCTGGACAGTCGGCTGACAGAGAGAGCATTCCTTTTTGCAGTAAGGATATCGTTCATGCAGCTGAATGCCCGCTCACACTCACTAGTGGAGACAGCGATGGTTCGGACTGCTTTCAGTAGAGGCTCCATGGCAGCAGGTGTACGGGATGCCCTGGTTTCCTTGTATTCGCGAAAGCCCTGAACAGTCTCTCTTCTGTCCACTTTCAGCACTTCGCACAAACGTAGCACCTCTACGTCCCCATACTGTACGTCTAACTCCTCTTCAGGCCAACTTCCAGGATGGATAACTTTCATGTCCTGGATTAGCTGATTGTCCCGGGCCTCCCGGCCATGTAATGGGATTTATCTTGTGCTGACATGAGAGGAGGTTGTGGAAGTCATTCTGTGTCTCAGATTCTCTACCATACTGCGGAAAAACTGACCTGCATGAATCTGTACAAGCCTGCCATTCTCACGCAGGGCAACACCCTTGAAGGACTTCTCAGCTAGAGCTGTATGAACTGTAGTCATGTGTGGGCCAGGCATGGTGACCATGGATTCAAAAACTCGTATTTCTCGAGTTAAGAGCCTATCTGCTGTAGGCAGTGTCATCTCTCTTTTTTGGAGTTGCCGAGAGAGGTCGCTGAGCTCTGTGAGCGCATCGTACATCAGTCCCAGATTGCTGACAAACGTTGCAGATGTGAGCACATCATCCAGGCCCTTGTACTTTGCTCTGTCTCTGGAATCCCTGCTCGTGTCGTTTGCAGCATTTGTGAAGTGATCATGAAGCACTCTGTAGTTTTCCCAGACTGCTCTGACGCTCCTTTCACTTGAAGCCACCCAGCGGATGGACAAAACACGCCCTATCACCAGGAGACGCTGTCCGACTGCTTGCGCACACTGCGCTAACTGCCTCTGATTTTTGGGGGAGGCATGGAACAAGGAATAGAGTTTGTCAAAAAAGATCTGGAAATGATTGAGCCCTGAGACCTCCTTGACCACATCCCCAACTGCCAGCTCTAGACGATGATTGGAGCAGTGCCACACAAACAGGCTTGGGAATTTACTACACAACTGGGTAGCAACGCCTGTTCTCTTCCCTAGCATGACTGAAGCCCCATCACATGCAAAAGAAACGAAACACTGACCTAAAAAGTCCTCGTTAAAATCTCTTCCAAGACACTCCATTAACGCCTTTGTGATGTCATCAGCCGTTGTTCCATCCAACTCGATCAGCTCCCAAAAAAACGTTTCGGGCTCAGCATCAGCTAATGCTGAGCGTAGACACACAACAAGCACCGTTTTACCACTAATAGTGGTAGATTCATCGACCAAAACACAGAGTTTTCTTTGGTTTTCTGTAATGTCTTTTGCCATTTTTTTCTTCAGCTCATGAGCTATGTGGTCGATGATTTCGCCACAGGTTTTATTGGAGTGCAAAACCCTGCCCACGTTCAGCCCATTCAGTTTCTGTACATTCAAATCAATTGGCATGTCTGTGAATGGCCGGCTATGTTTGCCAATTTTATATGCCGTTCGAAAAACTCTGATAGTGGTGTCTAATTCAGATTTATGCATAGACTGCACTTGATGTTGAATAGTTTCACGTGAAGCAGATGTAAGGATGTCAGCAGCTTTTACATGGGCTTGTGATTCTTTATGTTCTTTGATTTTTTTTTCTCAGGCTAGCTTGTTGTTTGCCCTTGTCAACACCGAAATGAGACACTGCACACTCACCCCATTCAGTTGACAGTTTCAGTCCTTGTCCAGTGTGTATTCCCAAAGATTTGACATCTCTGCATATCCGACATCCTAGCTTCTTATCTTTAAGAAGGAGCCATGCATTGGTCTTGCAAACATATTGCACCTGGTCCGTTGTCCAGCAGTCAGGTGCATCGCTTTGCCCGGTGTTGGTGGTGGCAGTTGCGCCAGCAGCAGCTAACGTTAGAGGCTCTGGAGGAGGCGGCGGAGCTAGTGCTAATGCTAATGCACTAGAACTTGGAGCAGGAGGATCAACCAAAGAAAGCTCCCCATCAGACACAATTTCCAACACAGGCACAGCATTCTCTGTATTTGAAGTTTCTTCCGGCGACAACCGCTGTCTTTTTGCACTTTTATTAATCCACGCTAACATTTTAGAAATGCTAATTTGTGACTTGACTTGCTTTCCTTCTCTCGGGGGCGTGCCTGCTCTTTTCTATCACTCTACATAGCCACCCACTGGGTGGGAGTTGCACTGCATAAACACAACACACGTGCATCTAGGTATGTAAATTGTAATGCATTAAAACATGGTTTTACTAACAGTTTTCAGTATGTTGTTACTTCGGCATTATTATTATTATTATTTTGAAACGTGTATTACTATTAAATCACGGTCAAATAGGTTAATTTTGACATAGTCGTTTCCACCACAGTATTTACATGGAGAAGATAAGCCCCGCCCCCTCTCCAGCACGTTCTGTTTGAATGACAGGAGTAAACAGCTGACAGCCGCTGTGAAACTCCAGCGGTTAGAGCGATGAGAATGTCCGTTCGGCACCTCACGACGCATCTACTGAGTACCGGGCGGCTGTATATATATATATATGGATGTATAATAAGAACGGCGGGAGAGTGTTGAGTACTGGCACGGTGCATGAGTACCGGAGTACCGCCAGCATGCCGGTACTGAGCAAGAAGTGCCGGTACTCCATGGGTCAGAACCAGAAGTGCCGGTACTGCGTACCGGTGAGTACCGGCCCAATTCCAGCACTGATTACAATTAAATCATGGTCAAATATGTTCATCTTGTAGTTGTAGCCCCCTTGCCAGCGATTCTCCCACTAGTTTAGCAAACTCAGCCCGACTCAGCCTGGTTGTTCCTGGCCCTAGAACCACGATTTAGTCGGGCCAGAAAAAAGGTGAAAAAGTAGCCACGGGCCAAAACTAGGCCAAGTGGAAACGCAACCAAAAACGGGCCCCGCACGGCTCGGCACGCTTAAAGCGAGCTACCCGGTGCAGTGGAAACGCGCCATAGAGAACTGCAGGTATGGGGTCCTTAGCTTGAAAAAAAAAAAAGAGGAGGGGGAGCTAATGCCTGCTCAGAATTCCACGTGATTAAATGCCATATTATGTTCCAAAACACATCAAGAATTATTACTGAAACAGTATGGAGCTCAAATGCTTTTTCTCTTGCGGGTTTACCACAAGGTGAGTTCCTTTTTTTATTTCCTGCTTTTTTACACATACTCTCTCCAGTACAGGTTAGCTCTGAGTGTTAGCGATGCTTGCTAATGTAAACAAATACCATATTACATCCAAAACACGTCGGGCATTGTTTTTGATAGCAACGTTTCTGATAGGGCCGTGGGTCCAAATTTCCGATATGAAGTCATGTCGGACCAAATCTGGATCAGCTCCGTTGTACCCCCCGCTTTTAGAGATTTGTGTACGGAGGAAAAGAGAGAGGGTTTTCTTTTCTGACACTGTGTGAGTTCCCTGACACACCGGGGACACATATGTATGTTTAAAAGACATCAAAAAGTGCATTTTGCATGATAATTTCCTTTGAAGTTTAGGCGTAAACTCTCACTTGTTGTTGAATGGAAATGTGGTGTGTAGAAAAAACAAGGTTGATTGTTGGTTGGGAACCAAACACTAACAGCAGTCTTTGTGTCCAAGTGCTTTGTTGACCCATCCAGCCAAATGAAATGTTTGGTTTCAACACCAAAGTCTATTCCCATGGAAAAACGTGAAGTGCTGTTAGTCAGCGATGTCACAGTCACATCCCCCATGATCCATCCCAAAGTCCTTTCTCTTTGTGATGAATAACAATATCATACTGTCAAATGTTGTTATTTTGTTAATATGTGTGCAACAAATAGCCTCCTTGGAAAATGTAATACTAATTTGTTTAAAAGTTTGTATAATTGCTATTTTTCAGAACTATCTATAAATTACCATTACCAATATCTGCAGCTTTCTTCAGCTTTTTGTAGTGTTATAGCGAGTTTATACAAAGCCCTAAAACAACTGTGCATTACTTCAATACCAAATAACAGCTAAATAGCTATGTATTTCTAAAAAGATTGGTAGAGACCAAAACAGAGCTTAAAGAGAGTGAATATTGGACACAGACATGTCTCCAATTGGGTTCCATAACTACTCTTTGTAAGTTTGAAGAGTTCATATAACCAATAGGGTACATTTTCTGGTCTCATTTGAAGCATAGCTATCCACTTCCCTCAAATTTGTTAAGGAGAAATGTAATATGGAGCTTATCTGAGCAAACAAAACAAAACTGAAGTTTAAGGTTGAACCACACTTGCGGCCTTGCGGTCTAATTCGATGCATCAAAACCATGCTTCGAAGCAAACTGTCATATTGACACAATGTTAAAACAAATATGTGGTCAAGATGGTGAGAAAGCCCGGGGCCACAGTGAGGATGATTTTCCACTCACATTAACAGAGAAATCTACACATACACCATGGTTGGTAACCCCTGGGAAAGTATGCATTAACAGTACAATATATATGAGATCCACACTCATGGCTCATTGGCTCTCTCTTTCTTCTTTTGGCTCCACAGAAACAAACATGCGTGCCTGCACACAGATACCACTGATATATGGTACCGTCTACTGCTATATATTGGGGTAATAATAACATTTATGAGCATGATACTTTTTCACAGAGGACTGCTTTAGGTTATTGATGAGTCTCACTGTGTACCATTACTTATGAATGAAAAGAAGGCGAGAGAGAAGAAAGAGATAGAGATGAGAAGAAGGTATGGATGTTATAGCCACATCCCTTGAACTATATTTCATCAAAGCTCACGGCTGGAGACTCTGCTGTCATGGACAGGACTCACAGGGCTTCCTTAACCCAATGTATACTTCTTTTTCATTATTTTTTACTCAGGGGTTACTTTCATGAGCTTTCTGATTGATTTGATAGTCTGTGCGGAGAGTCTTAGAGGAGAGCAGGGAGAAAGGAACTGGCATTTTTTTCAAAACTATAAAAGTGCATCATCACTTGTATGCTCACAAACACATAGAAGCTTTTTCATGAAATGGAATGACTTACCATGCAGCCATGAAAAACATATATGCACCCGTTAGGATTCCCAAGTGGTGCACTTGTTAACAAGATGTGTACATTTAAAACCTGAATAAAAACCACATATTAGCAGACAAAAAAATGCTTAAGAGTTCTGGTGCTTCATCTTGGTGCTTCATAAATCATTGTTGGAGAGATAAGTGGAATATATATCTACACTTAGAAGTCTTGTTCTATGTAGCGTTTGAACCGAGTGAAATGTAATTAACCAGAGCACAGTCATAGCTAATTGGAAAAAAGTGGGAATTATTTTTATGTATTTCATGTCAGTGTGGCTGCATATTACATGTGAATTTAATCAGAACGTCTACTTGTTAATTCACTTTGATGAAGGGATGAGGGGGGAAAGACAGGCAGGGAGAGATACTGTACAGTATATGGACCAGATAGCCCAAGAAAGGCAGGAATATTAAAAGTTAAAAAAGCAGAAAAAGGATGCACAAAAGAGGTCAGAGGAATGAATATGCAAAAAGGAAAACACATGTCTTTTACACACATCTTACTGGCTTTTTAACAAATGACGTCATGTCTAATTAATCATCACTAAAACTGGTGGGTAGCAGAAAAGATGACTTTATTATGAGTTGGCACACCAGTCACACATTTCTGAAGAAGGGAACTCTTCAGCTCCTCTCTGATTGGTGGAAACCCAATAAAGCCTATTGATATTGGAATTTATAGTAATTTTCAAATGAGTCTGACAATGTTACGAAAATGTTTATTTTAAAATAGAAATGATAGCTGCTTCAAAGGCAAGGTAAGTCGTCATAATGACTGCACAGTCTGATTATATCTTAAAAAAGATCAATACAGCCTCATATTGTAAATATGTTTTTATTGTTCACTATAATGATGATCCTAATATGTAATGGAATTGACTGATTAAAATGAAATCCTCTTTTATTGTCACACATGTACACAGCACCACTTTGTTTCCAAAATGGTTTAGCCCTAATTTCAACATTGCATACATTAATGAATTGTGAAGACAGATAGAAAGGGGCAGCCATCAAGTAAGGATATGTTAAATCCAACCATAAGCTTTATTTTTTACTTTCATTTACTATTTTTGTACAATAATAGGAACAACAGGATTGTTCTGAATAGGCAAGACACCTCAAATGAGTGTGAAAAACAAATGAACACGTGAATATGTAAAAGCCCAAAGATGACAGAACAAAATCAGACAGGCATGTACAGTATCAACCTCTGTTTCTGAAAGCAGTTTCATGAAAGGCGAGAAAAAATAGTTATTGAAGTGTGCACATTCACACATTAATAATTTAAATAATATCTACATATATAAAAAGTATAGTAATTATAAACAACCTTGGTTGGACATAATTACTATGCTTTTCATACATGTCAAATCAAACATGCTGTCTTCACAAAATCCAGGTGGGTGGACTGTATGAGTGTATTCATTTTATCTGATGTGTCTGTTTGCTATGGCTTAATGTTTTTGTTATGTTGTATGTTTGAAAAGGACTAAGGGAATAACCTAGTGGTCCTCCTTTCCTTTCATTACATTTTCATAATTCACTAGATCTGTATTCTTTTGACACTCAAGCAATGTGTCTTCCATCTGAGAGTATTCTTCATTATTTCTTCACATACTCATTGAGTCTGATTGAAAGTCCTGCACCTCATGAAGAACGTCAATACCTTTTCTGATTTGAATAGCTGAGGCATTTAATGACTTTTTTGATTACTATGGACACATCTCACAGCATTTCTTCAAGCCAGAGGCTTTTAGCTTCAATGAAACCTCTCAACGTGAAATGCTGTGTACAGTAATGGCAAAAATAGCATTCAAGTATGTTCATTTTCAAAAGAGATTCTAAGAAAAATGGCTTCCATTTAGATGTCATCAAATGCCTCCTGGTTTTGTTTTTTGTACGATAAGAGGAAAGGAGAAACATTAGTAAAATGAATCCCCTGACACACTAACACCCCTCTTTCCATTAACAGCAATTAAAACCCCGTTGATAAACTAGAACAATCCCTTGTACACAAATTAAACTCTTTGGCAAGAGTCTAATTTAAAATATCACAACGTTTTTTCTGTTTTGTGTATCTCTTCTTGTTTACAAAACCTTCAATTTTCAACCAAGTCCATAATCCCCATGCTTATCTGCAGTAGGTACGGCCTCCGAACATGGACTTCAAACTATATGCCTGGTTTCAAAAGTTCACATATATGAAAGAGATGAGAAGAGGGGCCCTCTTAGCCTAATTGCTCTCACAGTGAAGTAAATAGTTATTAACGTATGGCAAGCAGCAAGCAGGGATTTCAAACTGGGAGGGAAGTGGGAGGAGAAAGTTAGTGAAAGAGGGAGGAACACGTCAGGAGAGAATAAGAGAGATGAAGGCTGAAAGAAAGGAGGAATGGGAGAGGGAGAAGAACAGAGAGACATGGAGTGAGAGAGAAAGCGGGTATCACTCCTGAGTGACAAAGCCGCTTGCGTTTCAGGATCCTCGGCTCTAAAACAATTCTTTCATGTTCCCCCTCTTTCCCTTGCATTCTTATTTATCTGTCTCTCTATCCTCCGCACCTCCTCCCCTCAGCGGAGTCACTCGTGTTTCCCCCCCATCTCAGTTTCTCTCTTTTTTGTCTTTCCTTTAATTTTTTTCTTCTTTGAATAATTTACTGCAGCAGGGGAGTGTGGAAGTGCGCTTATTTTTGCGCTTTAAACAGAATGCTTAATGATTGCCGATGGGAGAGAGACTGCATTAATCCCATTTATGTTGAGACCCTTTTAGATGTACTGACACCAGTGGCAGACAGGCAGGGCCCGGGCAGGCAGTTTGTGTGTGTGTGTGTGTGTGTGTGTGTGTGTGTGTGTGTGGGGCCTTTTACCACATGCACACAAATGATCCCCCATCACATCTGTGGGAAGAACCCCCCATATCAATCTGTCTGACTGTGTGTGTGTGTGTGTGTGTGTGTGTGTTGTGTGTGTGTGGTGTGTATGTGTGTGTGTGTGTGTGTGTTGTGTGTGGAGAGAGAGAGAGAGAGAGAGAGAGAGAGAGAGAGAGAGAGTAGAGAGAGCAGAGAGAGGAGAGAGAGAGAGAGAGAGAGAGAGAGAGAGAGAGAGAGAGAACAAGAGAAAGAGGACCAACATGCTGGCTCTTTGCATATACCTCCACCCCCGATCAAGACGAGGCCTTTGGGCATCCCCCCTACCAACTTCAGTTGATTTGAAAACCCACCTAATGAAATTCACATTTTTTTCAAAGTATATGTATTTCCTACTATTTCTGCATTTCCACAAATGTTGGAACTGCTTTGAAAACTTGCATCTGAAGGAGGCACTTATCATTGAATATAACACCATCTTTTAAAAATTGTTTTTCTCAGAGCAGCGTTTTGCCTCCGGCTCTGGCAAAAGACAGAACTCAAAGATGGCTCAAAAGAATATTTAACAAGAAATATATTCCTTTTTGTTTCAATGACCATATGAGTTTTTAAAGCTTTCAAACTAATTGCTTCATATTAATGTAACACATGCACTAGACATGCTATCTGCTTTCAGTGCCTGAGAGGAGCTTAATTACAGACTGAGCGGTTTTACATAGACAGAAAAAGCAATTCACAGCAGTGACATCATCACACACATTAATCATGCTCTATTAATAAGTCTGCAATAAAGTGAATGACTTTGAATGATACAAATCTTTGGCTATGAGCAGGAAGTGTAGATTAGCGCTTTAATCTTTTGCACAATAATGTATCAGATACATGTTGGCTTTTGTTCCTGGTAAATGTTTCAGCTCCAATGAAAACATTATTCCGATTTCATCTTTGATTTCACATAGTGTCATCAGTTGTTAACTTTCAGATCAACTACATAAATAGTTAAAAGTCTGCTCAATTGTTGCAAACCTGATACCACTGCATTCACACCTGTGTGCTTAAAATCCTGTTAAGCCCGACAGACCCCGGTAACGGGGCCCTCCTGCAACATCTTGCAGGAAACTGTCTGAGGGCATGTTCATTTAATAAACTATGAATGTTTTATATCCATGTAACGGGAAGAAACTCATCTAACTGATCATTTTAATTATTCTTTTAAAAAAAAAAACACAATGCTAATGCTGAGCCTCTGAATTAGCAACGAGCAAAAAATGATAACAGATGACTGCACCGAAATTCACTCACAAAACTTTATTATTTATCTTTACTGCACATCCAACCCATCGTTTCACATCGTGAGATGACACAGAATCGATGGGTGCAGACATTATCACTCAATGTTATGAACTCGCGGAGATAATAACAAGAACAGACATCAAAACATATGGCACTAGGTAGCTAAAAACGCTAACATGGCTCACCTGTGTCGTAGTCTGGTCAAAAGTGGTCTTCAATGGCATTAAAACGATAAAAACGCTTCTGAAGTTAATCCATAGGTTAATCCAATGTGTCTGTGTCCCTTTGAAATGATTTCTGATAATCCATAAGCAATAAACCTGCTTTTCTGTTTCTAGATATCAGAGCTAGAAATATGTTCACTCTGATGCAAAACTGTGTACGCGAAGTCCTCACCTATTTGTTTTAGTATGTGTGTGAGTGGGGAGATTCCCCTTCGATTATATTGGCTCCAATCACCAAAATCGACCAATGGGTTCCAGAGAAACGGTAAAACCCCCATTTCCACCTAAATCACCTCAGAGGTGGATTTTATTTTGCTAAACCTCTCTAAAAAGGTCAAATGTCACTTGTTTTGCATCAATCTTGATACATGGTACTTATTATATGTTGTACTTTGGATAACTAAAGCTGTTAGTCTACCTTACCATCATCCAAGGGTAGTTTTCACTATAAGTAAAAAATAAGTTTTGGACGGACACTATAATTTACAGTTTTTTACTATGTTCAATCTGAATTTTCTTTAAAATAAAAAACATCTATATTGATTCTGACGTTTCTACATCCAACTCACAGGTTTATCATTACTTTGAGAAAAAAGATTATTAATTTAACCCTTTACAAGGGAAGATATGGTCATTTGTTCTGGGAATGTCATTTTCGAGCCTGAGACCTGAAAAACAGGCTCAGGGCTAAACAGGTTTTCCCATACAGTGTGTACTATAACACATATGGACTTAAAGAAGTAAGAAAATGCTACCATTCAATGCTGACACAAATGTGTATTTCATAAAGACTTTTAAAATATGTGTGCTGTCATTATCAATCCAGTGAAAGCGTCACTTAGTTATTTTATATAGCTCATTTATTGGATCCTCTTAAGGCCTCGCTCTTCCTAAGACTTCACATATTCACCTTGACAGTTATGTACAAGGCTGTATTCAAAGTTTAATCTCCCCATTAATCGTCTTCTGCCTGCTGTAGCACTTTAGAAGAAGTGTTTCACAGCTCCGCAGCCGTGCACCCCAGCAGTGCTTTACCACAAAAAGTCTCTGGCAGTGCTCTTTGAATTTACTTAATATTTAGTCTCATTCAGTGTTTGCCTCCGGTATATTGCTTGATGAATTTCAGAGCATATGGCACATTCCTCTGCAGGTCAGCATATGGCAGCACAGAATTCAGATTTACTTTAGAATCAAATAAGAATGAAGTGAAAAGGAAGGAAGAAAACACTGTTGGTTCTCATTTCCACCCCTGCCACCCTCCCTCCCTCTCCTGCTCTCCCCTCCTCTCCATCCATCTGTCGTTTCCCATAGATGCCTGGAAAGTGAAAACAGAGGGAGATAAAAAAACAAGTGAAACATCTGATGAAACCCACAATGGTGTGCCGGAGCTGATAACCCTGCAGTGTGTGTGTGTGTGTGTGTGTGTGTGTGTGTGTGTGTGTGTGTGTGTGTGTGTGTGTGTGTGTGTGTGTGTGTGTGTGTGTGTGTGTGTGTGTGTGTGTGTGTTGTGTGCGTGTGTGTGTGTGTGTGTGTGTGTGTGTGTGTGTGTAAAACAGGGATCATTTTTATACTCAGTACTATTGTAACACACACATCAACATTTTCCATTTTCTGCATTCTTCAGTTTTATTCTGTGTTTTGTGTATTCCTACTTTTTCTGGCATACTGTACATTGTAAATATACATTTAATTGAATGATAATGATTGACATGAATTTAGGAAATTTAGCAAAATATTTCAGAACAATTGACAAACAATCAACATTTTCTCATAGTAATCTATCATCAAGTATGTTTTAAAGCAGGATAACATACTGTATGTTGTTGGCGCCTGCTATATATTGAGGATATCAAGCCTTGCACATGTGAGCTTCAACTATAACGAATACATTGTTCAGGGAGTTTGTATAAATCTGTCTAATCAAATGTTATTTCTTTATTTCAGGAAAATTAGCAAAAAGTGTGCTATTATGCAGATTAAGTTAGGCTCATAATGTCATGTTGCAAACATTGCTTATACATACACACCATATATGTTCTTTTCTTTTAACGCCTGAAACCCCACGCGTATTACTCATACTCTGTCTGAAGAGTGATTATTTTAAATAGCCCAGATGCCTGTCTGTGTGTGTGTGCTTTGAAATCAACTTTATGCTAATCCTGTTCCACGCCTTGACAGTCTTAGTGAGTAGACACATTAGCATAACTAGCTTGTGCCGTGAACAACAGGGGTCCGTGTGGTTCACGTACAGTACGTAGGTGTGTGTCGTTCTTATCTGAGATGTGTACGTGAGAGGAAAGAGCTTTAGAGAGACAGAATGTCACTCTTCTCCCTCGTTTGCTTTTTCACTCTGTAGTTAGAAGGCCTCTGCCTCATTTACACCTACAGAGGTGTGGGATCTGGGAGAGTGCCACACACACATATACACACTCACACAGGGGACCTTTTCTTAACCACGAAGCATATGGCTAAGAGAAGGTGCTTGACTTGTGACTAGACCTGGCATTAAATCCCATCCTTGTACATGTTATAGAAAAGACGGACTAAGTGGGAAGATAAATAGATGGATCGATAAATAGAAGCTGAAATGGATATTTATCACTTTGTTTGTTTTCATCTCTCTTTTCCATTTATCCCATCTCCTATTTGTTTTTGCTTGTTTGTTTATAACATGGAGCCTAACTCCCAGCAGGACATTTGAAGCAGGCAGAGCTGACACACAAACACACACACACACACACACACACACACACACACACACACACACACACACACACACACACACACACACACACACACACACACACACACACACACACACACACACACACACACACACACACACACACACACACACACACACACACATACGCAAATGCACACACATACGCAGACCTCATAGCTGCTGCTGGCATCACGCCATCCTGTCTGGGCCTGTCTATGTGTAGGGGGCGAGCTGTCTGCCCTCATCAGTGCCAACATGTCGCCTATATGTACGCTGCTCCAGGGGGACCTGTGTGTGTATTTATGTGTGTGTGTCCGTATGTTCAGCCCTTTACCGATACCCAGTGACCATGTGGGTACAACAAAGCTCATTACACTGGTGACCTCAATCCCATTTGATATGTGTATCCACATTTTGTGGGCATATGACTAAACAGAAATTAACATATTTAACAGGCAGTTTTACAAACATGCAGATGGATGTAAATGTGAGGTTACAGAGATACACCAACATTTATATATTGAGTAAAAATGCTGCTTTATTGTGCAGCAGGCCTTAAAGATGTTCACTTACTGTAGAAACACTGTGCTCAAAGAAATGTTAGAGCTCATTTTAATTGCTCTTGGCATATGTTCTTTTGTTTGTGCTGAAATTACATCATTGATAAACTGAATATAACATATCATAATAAGCCAACCCAGTCTCACAAAAAAACGTGTAATAACTACGTTAGTCCACAACGTAGGACGTAGTATTTCTACAAAAACGCCTCTGAAATTGTAGGATCCCTACGTTTTTCTTCACCATTCATTCCAATGGCTGGCGTCTATGTCACGTGATCTTCAAATTTCTCTCTGCAGAAAAAAAAACATGGCCGACATTCGTTTTATTCTCAGTGGAAAATGCCTATTTTAAAGTTAGTTTGGCCATTCAAATGCGTTTTGATGTCATTTGATGTGTGCAGTGGATATACATGATCTTTAGTTTGCTAGTTATTACGAAGATTACTTCAGGAAATTGTGTCCATTCAACGTTTTCATTGTTACCAAGGTGGTTGCTAGGGACGCTGCTATCGATATTATTTCTGTTATGTTGTGTAACTATTTAATGGTGTTATCTTTATTGCTACCCCCTTCCCCGTCAATGTATAGTGTTGGTCCACAGCGCAAACGTATTAGTTTAACAAAATCTGCATCTAAAATTGTGGCATAGATACGTTATTTTCCCTCTATTTTATGTTGAATGTTGCTTACCTGAAGTGCCTTTTTTACTCAGAACTATGTTTTGTCCATCTAAAAAGGATCTATGATTAATAATACACCTAAATGTTTCTTTCAACGTGTTTTAGTATTTTTAAAGTAATTTAATCTTTTCAAAAGCCATGAGCTGTCCAACTCCAAAGCCCTGTAGGGGTAATTGCCTTCTACCTTATCATGACTGGCATTTGAACATTATACTGACACATTGGTCCTTGCTGGCATTTGGCGATGAGGCAGAAGGGCAGTCTCATACACACTCATGCACCCGAGCACAAACACACACATACTTGAACTTGATTTTGCAAGTGTGCACTCACAGGTGCACACACAACGATAGAAAAAATGCCTTTTGTCTTAGGGGTTACCCACATATCCACATTCTATGGATATGTGTGTGTTTGTGTGAATGCGAGAGAGACAGGGTCTTCTTGTCCCCGAGGCTGCAATGCCGGGAAGTGTCGGAAGCGACAGTGAGCGCAGCACGCTCAGTAGGCCCTTCATACCCCGTGAGCCATGGAACACTGATCTTTATGTCAGCTCAGAGAAATGGATTCACCCTTTTCTCTGTCAGCCATTCTCTCTCTGTGTGTGTGTGTGTGTGTGTGCGCGTGCGTGCATGTGTGTGTGTGTGTATAAAGCAATAAAAGGACAAGAAGACTTGGCCTTGCTTTGAACTCTGTCACTCTCTTATAAGTTACTTCTTTATGCGTTTAGAGCGCTTGCAATCTCTGGTTCTCAATGCAGTTTAGCTTTTATCTATTTCTCCGGTTTCCTAACTGCAACTGTCTTTCTTCTCCATCTGTAAATGTAACGTTTCTCCAACTGCAGGAATACTACATAGTGGATAAAACAATACACATATAGAGGCATTTGATATACTGTGCTTATAGAAATAGACAGCAGGTATTCGTGCAGAAATACACCTTTCCCTCTGGGCCTACGCATGTGGTCTCGTTACCACTTAAAGATCTAATCACCATTAAAAGGTGTTTGATCTCAAAACACGTGGGAGGGATCCGAGCATTCGACTCCTTCCACTTCGCAGGCATCAGCTGTTTGTGATCCTGACTCTTGGCCGGGTGGAGGTACTGCCAGTCAATCTACCCCAGAATCAAAAGAAAATGTAAAAATATTGTATCCATCCTTTCTTTCAAATCCTTCCAGCGTATCACCCAAGCGGCAAACTCTGGGGAACAGCCGGGAGGCCAATATGGAAGTGCCACACACTGCAGTTCATACATGGGCCGCTAGGGACTGGCTGCAGAAAGGAGCAATTTCCATAGACCCCCATGTTAAAATGCCCAACTTTACAGCAGAAAAAAACATGTTTCTACCCATGGATGCAATAAATATTATTATCGATATAGTTAGATTCCACCTTCATGATTATGAATCTGTGAGTGAATTGTTTTCTAACACGACCCTTTTATTTATATTAGGTCTTAAAGTTTTTGCATAAATTAGGGCGTGGTCACGTTGATGGGCACGTACATGCCTCACTGTCAGCTAACAGCAACTTGTCCACTCTGCTAGGCTACAACCATAGAGGCTACAACGTTAGTTAGTCATAGTACTGTACTTGACCCTTTAGCTTTAGCCGTGTTCGTGGTGATTGTGCCTTTTAGGGAATATTGTTACAAATACCAGACAATTAAAATGTCATGCTGTGCACTTGAATGTACTAACAGAACTTCCAAGAAGTCTAAAATGATAATATTATACATGTTAACCCCGTTCGCAGGTAGCTTAGCTTGTTACTTATTAGCCAGCTAAGGACGTAACCCTTTATGCATACATATACATTTTAGTTTATTATTCAGCCTTGGGTAAGACTTTTATAGTCTATGGCTATGACGCCCATAATGCTAAACGGGAGCAAATGTTAATAGGGGACCCAATTATCCCAGTGGTGGCCGCCGGAGCTAACGGAGCCGCAGGGGGCTAGCTCCAGCCGGCGTCCCGGAGCAAGCCCACTGCGGCTCCGTTAGGTCTGGGCGGTGGAGTCCGTCTTTTCTCAACGTGTGAATGACAAGCATTAAGAATAACAAAATATAGCTAATTCTCTTGCAGATTGTCTCATTTGATTATGAATGTAACGTTTATATGGAACTACACTGTTCTTGGTATGCATGTATTTCATGTTAGCTTAGCTTCTTAGCAGTGGCGGCGCTAGGGGGTGGCTACTTGGGCTCAAGCCCCGGATGTTTTTTGAAAAGCCCCGGATGTTTCACTTAAAACTTTTTTTTTAAAAACGTCTCGGGAGTAATGTGCAGTACCGGAATCCACCAGAGAGGCAGCCGCTGCGGGACAGTAGCCTGCGTACTGCGTAGCCTTCTCTGCCCTGAAGAAGAAGTGATCCTTCCTAGTGCCTGACTAGTTTTAAGCTAATAGCCTATAAAGTTATGGATATTAGAAAGTTATTTTCATCGAAGCAGACGCCACAAGCTGCAGCAGCAGCAGCAGCAGCAGCAGTATCAGCAGGCAGCAGCTGACAACAATGTCATCACCAGCAGTGAATAAATAGATGATGTTTCAGGTTTGTGAATCTAATGGTGATATCTGCACTCTGACTGACTGAGTAAGAAGTGAAAAAGAGTGATGTAACGTTAATGTTATAGCTAGTAAACATGGAGTAACCACACTAAGTATACCCTTATATGTTAGTATGTATACAGAACTAAATGACAACAAATTATCCTAAGATGTAACGTTAACCCTTCATACCTCAGTCTACTTTTAAGACACTAAAATAACGTATTACAATTTTTATTTTGTTTTCGTTTGTGGAAGTATACCAGGGGGGTATACTACGAAGCAGGATTTTCGCTTAGCCGGCTAAATTCAGGGAAAACTCCGGCTTTCCGGTCCTACGAAGCTGGATCTCTTTTTAGCAGGCTAGATCTCCATGGTAACTTATGCTTAGCGGCTAACCTGGTCGGGACCAGGTTAGGTTGCAGGCTAAGAGCACAACTCAGTGAAAGCACTGCCTGCTGACAAATCAGAGCTCAGTGTGCGGAGTTTAAAGCGATCAAGTCATATTACAGGAGAAAGGAAATACAGAAAAGCTGCCGTCGCAGGAAAGACGGCCGGCAAAAATCACCGACTGTGTGAACGTGAACATTAATAGAATATCACATATCTTCAGAGCAATCTGACTATTATAACATTAGCGTTAAGAACACTTACCACATATCTACCACAACATAAGTAACCGGATCAGAGTAACATTAAGTAGGCCTACAGTCCGCGGCATATCACTTTATAATGTATCATATATTTTCTTATCTGAGTGAGCTGAGCCGTATCTGGTCGTGCAACACTCACAGTGTCACATAGGCCTACTGTGTGCAGAAGTATTATTTTAAGCAACACATTAAGTTGACGAAACACTCGAGACAAATGTAATTAAAGTCAAATCGTGTTTTAGACGGGGCAGTGATATCATAAACCTGTTAATGTATGCATTCAAACACTTTTTCTTTTGCCAGCTGTATTCACCTTGCAGGTGCAGATTATGTGGCTTTTATCCTGGATAAAGTGTTTAAGTCATGGATGTTTAAAGTTTAACTTCTTCATTTTTGACTAGTATTAAAGTTCACTTTTCATTCAGGAAGTATGACGCTGCGCTGTCGGTATGCTTCTCCATGTTTGTGATTGGTCGAATGCTCCAAATACCACCCCTTTCATGTGAACGCGCACCTAACTAGATAGGACACGGCTGGCTTGAGCGATCCACTTGATAACCAGCGTCGTAGTACAGTTTACCGAGAGCGCGTATGTTTTGGATTAGGCCAACCGGCTAACTCAAACATATCCAGGTTAGGTTGAACCAGCTTCGTAGTATAGGCCCCAGCTCTCGTTTCAGTACACATAACAACGGAACCATAGCAATGGAACTGACAGGCAACGGAACTGACAGGCAACCCTCTGAATCAGGCTCCGATTCAGAAACGTGACTCTTACACTCTTTACGTCACAAACAAAGATGGTGGATGAGAATAGATCTATAAAACGATAAGCAATGTGCCAGAATCAAGGTGAGACTATCTGCATCCTTTAAAACTCTACGCACATTCGTTTCACCGAAATAAGTAAACGACTGTATTTGAGTGAGTTAAGGCATTAGCTTGCTTCATTAAAGGGTGTTAATGAATAAGTGTTCTCCAGTGCCTTTTGTCCGCTTTAAGGTATTATTAAGGTAGGGTTAATGTTGCCCTCAAAGTGCACCAGATTGATGCTTTCAACTTCAATATTTAAAAAAAAAATCTTCCCGGTGGAGCATGCCCCCGGACCCCCCTAGAAGAGGCGACGACCCCCCTAAAGGATGTTCGGTCCATCCCCCACTTGTAAAAAATAGCACTTTACCCCTGCACCCCCCCCCCCCAACAACTCCTGGGCTAAGCCCCGGATCTCCTACGATCCTAAATCCGCCTCTGCTTCTTAGCCTGAGCTAGCTCTGTTTACTTCCAGTTCGGAGGCAGCAGGTCCCGCCTCGGCTCCATTATATGGCTCTGGCTTCGCCTCTTTGCCCTTATTTGGAGCAGGCGGGATTAGACTCTGACGTCACAGTCGAGCCGTTAGTGGCCGACTCCGCCTACTAAGGGCTTCACGGCAACTCTGCAGAATCCTATGGGTGACGTCACGGACACTACGTCCATTTATATAGTCTATGGTATCACCATATGCTCTAATATCCACAATTCATCCATGTACCCATCATCCCACCACCCATCCATCCATCTCCCATTCATCATCGCACATTCATCCATCCATCCTTCTATCTATCTGATCTACTTACTCTCCACATAATAGGACTGTTTTCATTGCTACATCCCATTACCCTTTGGCATTTGGTGGGAACAGTTTAGTTCTCCTCCAGTGAATACAGTGACAGTTCTCTTTCATTATTCAGCAAAGCGTGGTCTCATGTCACTAAGGGTGAACTCTGACTCCATGGACCTGACCTTAAACCCACCAACTCACTGATGTAATGGTAGTCAATATGCAGCCTTCACTAACACAGTCAATAATCAACATTCAGCCATTAACAGGACAATTTAAACCCAGACCGAGCAAAATGGTAAGGACTGGTGTATAACGTTGTTTTTTTTGTAATTAAATGCATGAATGATTTCTTGCTTTATGATGTGTGGAGGTAAAACACATAAGTTAAGGTGTTTTAGTTTTTCACACACTTCTAATACTTTCCAGGCCACATTTCTTCATGATTATGTAAGTGACAGTTTTACCCACAGGATAAGCATGCAAGTGTGTAAAGATTATATTTCGCTGAATTATTTTATTATATCTTTTTTTATTACTGTTTTATGCTAATGTCAATGTTCTGTTTTTGTTGCTATACTTATTTTGTCCTTCTCATGGTTCATCTCAATTTCTGCAACGACCTGACTTGCTCACACTGATCAATATTTGATCCCATCTCTGTTTAATGTACAGTAAACACATTAAAAAGTGGTAATCATTACAATTTAATGATTCAGTGATAAAATATATGACTACACAAGTCCTGGCGGGTAAATTCCTATGGAAAAATTAAGAAAAAAATATTTTTTTATCATCCGATTTTGCTTCGTTACAAATGTCTTCAAAGCCAACATTGTTAACCCTCCATAAAAAAAGCACAACTCTCTCCTTTCCGACGCTTGCAGAAATGTCAATTAACAGCACTGTCCTTCATTGAATATTTCTGATTATTATTGCAGCTCCTGCTCTTACATATTCAAAACGGGGGTTCTCAATCCAATTAAATGGGCAATGTGCTGTAAAGGCGTGGGCAACATGATTGAAGGCAGAGCTTAGGATGACAAACAAGAGCAATCTGAGGGAGATGGAAAACCTCTTGCTGCGAAGTTAATGGAAGACCTGTGTGATGATCACTGATGGAGCAATGGGCGGAAACGTGTGTGTGTGTGTGTGTGTGTGTGTGTGTGTGTGTGTGTGTGTGTGTGTGTGTGTGTGTGTGTGTGTGTGTGTGTGTGTGTGTGAGAGATAGAGAGACAAAGAGAGATAAATAGAGATAAAGACACTAAAAAGGGAATTGTGAGTTAAGGGGATAAAGCAGCAATATGGAATTCTGGGTATAATTGAAGAAAAGGAAATAAGTCTAAGATCATGTTTGCAGAGGCACGTCCCATGTGCTTCTCTGCATGTTTTTGTGTTGCATGTGTGTGTGCGTCAGTCTGCCCTTTGCCTGTACAGAATTTGATGTCAACTGCTGAGTGTGCGAAGGGAAAGAGACTCACAATGAACCTTATTTAATTTTACATTTAGATATGCAAGCTGCACAGAGAGGCAGGGCAGTCATATAAAGGTAATAACATTTTATTTATAACACACTTAACTAACAATTTAAAATCAGAAAACAAAAAAAACAATTAAAGTAACATCAGTGGTACGGTGTGTTATGTTGTCCAGAGAGAATGTTATTTAGAGAGAATGTTTAATTGGCTTGTTAAAAAGAGCCAAGAGTCAGAGGTGCCCTTTAGACCTGCACTCAATGCATTGTGTAGGTAAGAATGGGTAAGAAAAAGCGATATGTATCCTGTGGAAATGTATTTCAAATAAGAGTTTATGCAATTATCTTTTTGTGTGTATAATTGTGTGTGCGCCTTCATCTGCCCTTGGTTCAAAACCCAATCAGTGCCTTTAAAATCCATGCTCAGGAGCAGCCTGATGCTGTTCTGTCAGACTGTCTGTCTGATGAATGCCTCGGCGTCCCACTGGTTCGCTAAATATGTGCAGTGAAATGAGCTGAAACACGGGCCTTAATTAAAAAGTGGAGACCCACGAAGATGTGATTAAAGCAACGCTCAGCGGATTATAGTGACTAAAGCGTCTCCGAAGGCACACAGAAAGAGAAAGAGAGAGGGGGGAATCAGGGACAGGAATGAGTGAGTGATTAAGGCGCCACTTTCTGTCTCTCTTCCTTTCATATTTCCTCTCCCTTTTCATGATCATGCCTCTTACAGAGCGAGTGCTTGTCTTTCACTGACATTCCCAGTTATGGCTTCGGGACTCATGTAAAGCAAATGTCCACAATACTGTACAATATATAACTTTTGTCTCAGGTAACTGTGGATGTTAGCACCAGATACATCAGAAAGGGTTTTATCATGCACTCGATGTTGGTTCACAGTGAAGGAAAATATATTTATTTTCACAGGGTGGACATATAGTAACACACAAGCTATGGGATTAACACTGTTTTATGTACTTTTCATTGGAGATAGCACTCAGACAGTAATGACCCCTTATTGTTGCTGCATTGTTAAGCAGCCATAATGATGCTCTTGTTAATAATGTAAGGTTTATTACACATCCTCTCTTCTCTTGTCTTCTTTTCTCTTCTCTGTTTGCCATTTTTTTGGATGGACTAAGTACTGGATGGTATTCAATATCAGAGGGACAATTATAAGAAACAAGAACATATGCAATAAACGTTTAATTTTTGTCTTGATCATTTATAAGAAAACTGTTTCCCTTACAGTATGTAATGTGGAAAACGTTCACAAAAGAAAAAAGAAAAATAGAGCCCCATTTTGTAGTCAATGGGCTGTGTGAAACCATTTTCCATAGTTATCATGCCTCCATTCATAAGCAGATAGGATGTTGAACCACAAACTCCTCAATGGTCCGACAAAGAAGGAAATTAAATGACATTTCTGTGTAAAGCCGAGGGTATAGAGCAGCACATAACCAACTTAGTTACCCACTCAAAATTTGTCTTTTTTGGCCTTTTTTTTCAATCAATCTTCTTCCTCTGCCTATATTACAGGACGACCTATAGTATATATGCAAATATATATTTGCATGATACTGAGCAATATTTCCAACAATCAGGTTTCTTAGTGTATGGATGTCAGTACTGATATGAATCAAATCCTTTTGTGCGCTAACAGCATGCTAAGTGGCGGTAGTGTTAGATAACACAGCTGATAGATAGACACTGCTTCCTGCAGATAATCTCTTTAACATCAGTATGATTAAAGGCTGCATCTCTTATCCATAAGATCCCTGATCCAGTAGCTCCTTTTATCCAATCTCTCCTGAATGAAATGCGTGTAGGATGAACAGTGCGATGACAGTATATAAGAAAAAATGAATTCAACTTTTTGTAATAACCACGCATTTTCTCTTCTCCTTTCCCTCTTTTTTGACAGGGTAGATGGCGGATTAAATGATGGAAAGAAATTAAAGATGAAGGAACTAAAAGAGGAGAGGAATAAAGGATGGAAGAAATAGACAGATGGGGGGATGAAGAGAGTGTGACAAAGACGACATATAGGAAAAGAAAAAAGAGCAACATGATGCTGGTAGTCAGCTAAGAAATGATGGAGAGATTAAATTGAGGACAAACAGAGTAGAGAAAGAGAAAAGGATAAATAGAAGGTTCAGAAAGTAATACAAAAAAAGAGAGAAAATAATAAGGAACCAAAAACGCCCAATCATCTTGGATGAATAAATGGCTAAATGAAGGGCTATTTGCTCTTCCATTACTATCTTTCGTTTAAAAGGGCAAGTAAAGCATTCCTTAGTCAGAAAAGAAGACATCTTAGCTGAGGCTATTTATGCAAGTCAATTTCAGTCGTGTCAGAGGCGAAACAAGGCAAGTGAGGAAGTGTTGTTACATGCTACAACACCCGCAATGATACAGCACAGCCTGATGACACACCCCCTGTCTCTTTTCATCTGCCTTTCTAACTCCATCCTCATCACTAACGCGATCCCTCACATGCACACATTACCTGCCTCCAACCCCCATATCTCCCACTGACACTGACTGATTATCAACCTCTGCAGGCCTTCCTCACCCTCTCTTACCACCTCCTCCCCCGCACATCTGCCATTCTGCACCCTGTCCATCTCCTTTTAATATTTACACATCAAATTATGTTGCTCATACGCTGGATAAATCTCAAACAGACAGCATGCTCTGGATTGTGACTGGGACAACACCAGAGAGAAGACACACTATGACGTGAGACAAACTCACAGCAGCTATTGTTTGCATTGAAGATAACCTTAATGCTGGGGATAAACTATAGGACCATAAGTTCGATCGTGAAGTTTAAGTAAGCTGTCATTTTAAATGCTTGCACTGATTGGCCAGGTCGGATTATCTTGTGCCAAGTGAGGGTTGAAGACTTATTGGCTCACAAGTTAGATTGAGGCAAATATCAATGTTATGAATCAAATGGTCATTGACACAAAAAGATTTAATATGAATCTGCAAATTGCTAAACTGAGCTCAGGGAGAGAGATGGAAGAAAAATAATCAAGAAGTAAGGCAAGAAAAGAGTTATTCGCTCTTGTTTGTTTTGGCTTGTTTTCTCCTCATTTTCTATGCTTGATTTAATATGGAAAATTCCATCTCGATTATATTATATATAATATATTATTAATTCAATGTTTTGGTTTACACCTCTAGGGGTTGTATTTTTCTGTTTTGTATTCTCTGTTTTATTTTATTGATCACAAATAAAATGTGATAAAACATGAGGCCGGGAGTTAAATAAGTGGGTTACTTTACACTTCTCCTGTTGCAGTTGCAACAACATTACATTTCATATTCAATTTAAATAAATCCTGCCACAATATGATGAAATGTAGCTGTATAATTGGCCCAAGAGTTAATTCAGTGAGTGCTCCCTAGCTAATTGATTTGATCCCTTCTACTCCAGTTATGATTTCATTTGTTATTTCCCACATCTATTTCTACTGTGTTGAGTCTCTTTTTACAGCATTTAAACAACATACCACACTAAAAAGTTTTTTAAACTTATTACTGTTTCAGCCAACTGTATTTAGTATCCATGAGGAGTGTACACAGTTACTCAACAAAGTCACAAGTGTTAATTATAGATAGCATTACTTTTTCTTAATGCGTTCACTGCCTGTCTTTTTCACTTTGCTGTCAAGCACGGCAGTACTGTAGCTCCCCTTAATAAAGCACTTATTCCTTCAATATACATATATAGCCGGCTGCTTGCCTGACTTGTGCTGTCACCTGCCACTGCTGTGAAAACATTCCAATATTAAAAAAGGTCAAGGTGTCATGCTACCGAGAAAGTGAGAGTTGCAGCTGTAATGCACAGACATAACTGTCACTGCTGTCCTGGGAGCTGTCAGGGTGACACACTTTCTCTCTGCTCGCACTCTCTCTGACTTCAGCTGCAAGCGCTGTCTTTCCTGTACATGTGATGAAGACAGAGGTTCTTCACAGCAGTTGATGCAAGACTACCACACACTTGATAATCATAATATGCTGCTTTATGCTCCAACTGCATGATCTTTTGGTGGCCCCTTTCCATTGATTTTGACTTGAATAAAGTGCTGTATCTTCTAGTGTGAATGATAATGGAAGATATTTGACCTTCGTATTGACCAAGTCTGGTTTGACCTGTTTATAAAGCATAAAGACCCAATTCTGCCCCATGATGCTGACCTTCATAGGAAAAGGTTCTGTCCTAGTGGGAGATGCATTTAAATGTAATTTTCTAATCTTGATTCCAGTGTAAATCCAATATAATCACCTCCGTCCGTCGAAAGCTGCACATCTTAAAGATAGATTTGTCGGCTTTTCCAGTAAAACATCTGCATTTCACATCTTTAATCCCACAGTCCCTTTTTAATAAAGCTTTCTCTGCACATAAAGGAACGCTACAACGTTTAAAGCAATGCACAACTCCAACAAGCTGAATACAGGCGTCTCTCTCTTTTCTCACTTACAGTACATAGTGTATGCTCACACAGAGCACACGCAATCTCCAGCTCAACTACTATCCCTTTGCTGATTACCTCTGAAGTCAGCCTGGAGGTGGAAGAATAATGATCATAAAAATGTCATCATGCTTTGGCTGCTGAGAGACAGAAAGAGAGGAGCGCAGGGCTTTCCATTTGTAAAAGGCTTTCAAGGGTCATGCAAGAATGTGAAAGACAGACACAATTAATGTCCATGTAATTGAGTGGCTCCGAGATGCTTGAGAGGCACAACAGCTTGTTTTTGTCTGAATATAAGAGTTTGTGATATGTGTGAAATAAGATTGAGACAGTGGAGGTGAGACAGCCCGACTAAAATACTTAAAGACAGGAAGTTAGCAGGGGTGCCAGCGCAGAGCACTGTGAGAACACCACAGCTAGGTGAAACTATCTGATGAGGTGTCTCACTCCTTCACTCCTACACGCACGCACACACACACACACACACACCACACGCACGCACGCATGCACACACACACACACACACACATACACACACACACACACACACACACACACACACACACACACACACACACACACACACACCACACACACACACACACACACACGCACACACACACACGACACACACATCACACACACACATACACACACACACACCACACACACACACACACACACACACACACCACACACACACAGCTGTAGTGAACATGCTCTCATTACTTTATTTCATGATAGAAGCCTGTTTCCTTTCCTTGCTTGATCACTGCGACCCTCCTTGTTAAAACATGGTGGAGCAATGGGGGGATGAGATCATTTTTTCTCAGATGTTGTTAAACCTAGAAGTATCAGGACAAGTCATTGTCCATACAACAATGTGGCATGGATGAGTGCCTTTTGAATCATGATACAGACTTCCAGAATAAAAAGTGTCATTCATTTCATGTTGATGCTAGCATTATAATACTTTAGTATCTACAAGAAATGTACCTTCTTTTTTTTTTACCAGATATCACAAATAGATTGTTGGGCAACTTTTCACTAAATAGTTCTCTGGAATATGGAAATGTGGTGTACTTGTGAACTAGACTTGTGTGTCCGTTTCACTGCTTGGGTCCCTCCTTTGATTTGGCAGGCTCTTTTCTGCTTGTGTTTTTTACATGTTCAAAGCAATGACAACACTTTACATGATATATATATATATATATATATTATTATATATATATATATACAACAGTGTTATATAACAGCATGAGAGCTCATTTACCACTTAGGGGGTCTGTGAAAACAATCCAGTCATTTAATTTAGATTGTCATGATCAATTGTAGGGCACATCTGCAAATAACCATTAAGCAATCATAATTGAAGAAGGCAAATAAAATAAATATATGGCAAGATCCATACATATATAAGATGTTGATATACTGCTTTGCACAAAGGAGGTTTAATTTTCCTCAATTTCCACCAGCTGAGACACATATGTGTATTAGGTTCTCCCTCTGTGCCTTTTTTTGCTGCATTTACAGAGCTAGCAGTCTGGTAGTAAAAAGAGAAACATAATCTTCCCCTATAAAAGGCCCTCTATAGCGGAGCAAGGCCAGATGTGTTGCGCAATGTGATCAATCTGCAAGACTCATCTGTCTGATGAGGCTAAAATTACACAGAGAGCAGCAAAAAATCAGGTGTGGCGAATGGTACCATGAAGTAAACCATATCGTTTTCAAACTGACATTCAATCCATTTAAATCAAATTCTGTTCCGGTCCAAAACAACCCGTCCAAAACATGTTTGTTTGCAGTGAGAACTTAATCCTACTCAAATGCATGCACTGCAGTAAGAAAAGATACAGGAGGTTAATACACAGGCATTTGATGAGATAGACACAAGTAAACAACCGATTAACATAGGTGGGAGAGTATAGACTTGGACTTCTGCCGACGGTGTCCGTTTTGCACGCTTTTCATTAGTGTTTGATTGAATCACCAACACTTTTTTCTCCTCAGATGTCAAATTGTGAGTTTAGATTTTCACCAACACATTTTGGACCAATAAGAAATACTTCTGTATACCTTTCTGGCCCTGCTCCTTTTACCCCTCAGCAAATTCATTTGTATCACAGTTTTTTTTACCTGAGATGTTAGCATGCGGGTTTAACAACTTGAGTGCAAGCTCAGAAAAATATGCCATCATTTTTTCCCCTATAATCTCTGTATGAGACTTGAGATGATGAAGGGGGGCAGGAGTGTTGAATGTCCAGGCGGAAAAACTAGTGTTGGAGAGGTGAGGAGGTGATTGGAGAGCTTTTATGAGTAAAACTACTCCTCTTTCCTTCATACATCTTACCCTCCATCTCTCCATCTCTTATTTCACTCCAGCTGTCCCTCCTACCCTCCTTCATCCCCGCTTGGCTGGCGCTACTATAAATACATTGAGCTAGATGTAAGATCAGAAATGAATTTATCTGACTGACGCGCTCGCCGCGACAATTTCCAGAGCAATATGTTACTGTTTGAAGTCTGAGGCGTTGCGAGGAGGTGGCTACCACAATCTTATCAAACCAGAGAGGGCTGGCTGTAGAATCTAAGCGCAGGCCTCCCCGCTCTGTTGGATATTATTCACTCTGATGGCTTCAAGAGCTTTATCAGCGTGCCAGGAACGACTGAGTAACTATGTAAAGCCTGTATCTGTATCTGTCTTTTCCTTTGCACACAGACGTTCTTACACTTCAACACATAAATACACATGTTTGCATGTGTTGCCCTGTTTAAACTCACACACTTAAATATTTAAATAGTCCCACACACCCATACATATAGGTTAGTATGAACTCCATTCCCTTTTAAGCCTGCCATAACAGACAGGCCTAGACAGAATTGGCCTGGACACACTGCCTGTCAACCTTCTACAGCCACAGCCACACACACCACACACACCACACACACACACACACACACACACACACACACACACACACACACACACCACACACACACACACACACACACACACCCACACACACACACCACACACACCACTACACACGCATTGGATAGGAACCAGCATCTGCCATCTGCGTGTTTGTATGTTGGCCTATTGTACCAGGGAATGTGTTATATTAATGTGTGAAAGTGAATGAATGGGTGTTGAAATGAGTCTTTTGATATTTGGAAAGTACAGAAGGTCAGGCTGTTACATGCTGTCAGGGCCAACGTTGTTTCTTTAAAGAAAGTTAAGACAGAAGTTTGTACTCAAAGTGCAACTAGGACTTAAATCATTGAATGCTTTGAAAGCATTTTTTTTTCAGTTGATGCAGATGGGAATTGTTAATAGTCGTCAATCATTAAAGGCAGAAAAGACCCTTACCTGCAGAATAAAGCCATTCATAGGCTTGATGTTGTAATCACTTATTTGAAAACACTTGGGTTAAATGTATTGGCCAAAGGAGGCTGACATTTCCCGGCACCGTTTTATCTGTATTCATAGACTTTCAAAAGCAATAGAAAAAAAGGTAAAAGTTAAGGCTGTAGACATTTTGACTAACTGATTACCATTACCCTAATTGAATCATTTTTTTAAAGTATTTTTAGGACATACACATCAAAGTTCAATGGTTTCGAAAGAATTAGCAGTTACATGTTTTTTGTTTTTTTATAACATTTACTGGGATGACATTCAAAACCTGTGTTGTATGCTGTGGCCATGTTACAAAGACTTGATCACTCCTGAATCACTGCATTTTCCATTTAGACTGTTCAGTCCCGGTATGTGAAAGTTGTGTCCTTCAGTATTTGCTATGAATAAAAGGTGACAAATATATTGTGGAGGAACATTTTTGCTCCAAATTCAAAGGCTGCTAACACAAGCTTGTTTTCAAAGTTTTAAATTGTGTGCAGGTTTTTTTCAGAGCACATGTGCATTTTTAAAGGTTTCACAGGTCAAAGCTCTATGGCAACAAACTTGAATCTGTGTTTAATATGTCTGTTTTTAAAGCACTCGCTGGAACAGTATCTATAAATCTCGTTGTATTCTGTACAATGACAATAAAAGCTTTTGAATTGAATTGTGAAGCAGCAGCCACAACAGGAAGCAGCTTACAACCTTACTAATGATTTCATACCTTTCTCTGTGGTTCTTTTTCCTTACTTGTACAAGAACTGTTATTTTTCTGTTTACACTTTCTGTGAAACTACTACTACTAACTAATAGTTAGTAGTAGTAGTTAATAGTGAAACTACTACTACTACTACTACTACTACTACTAACTAATAGTTAGTAGTAGTAGTTAATAGTGAAACTACTACTACTACTACTACTACTACTACTAACTAATAGTTAGTAGTAGTAGTTAATAGTGAAACTACTACTACTACTACTACGAACTAATAGTTCGTAGTAGTAGTTAATCGTTTTCCAGTTTAACATTATATGTAACATTGTTAATTATTTTACTTGATCAAAATTATTAAGATGGACATTGACTGTTGTTCCTATAGGGCCGTATAATATATGTGATCCCCACGTTGCCTAATTATATTTGCAGATACAGTATATTTTGGTCACTTTTGTTGTACATTGCACCAGTAAAGTGTACTGAACCAAAAGGCCCAATTCTTTCCACTCCTTTTTCACAATTGCTGATAAATCCTGTACAGTTTAAACTCCTGTAGCAAAAGAGACAAGAAAAAGTGCTTCAATATTCTCTTAAGACTACTTGTGATTTAAAGTATATCTACAGTATATACCCAGGTTAAGTTGGAAGCATGTGATCATTTCAATACATTTTCTTTTAAAACTATAACTTGTGTTTTTTGCTCGTTATGTTAGTGTGAACTGGGCCCTTAGGTGCTGTGTTGTCAAAGCAGTCTTTTTGAACGCATTATTTCCAGAATAAAACCGTTTTACATTAATCATAAAGCAGATAACACAGAACATCAAAAGACATCTTTTCTATTTGAAAATGTTCTGAGCAACCTTTTTAAGGTCAGAGCTTTCCTTTGAAAGAAGCTTTACCAAAGCATTGCAATGCACTCTTCCTATCTTTTGCTCACTAAAGGAGATATAAAGGATCCAAGTATGCACTGGGAAAATATAGTTTTAACCTACACTACACATGCTGAATGAAGGAATTCGGTCTCGCAAACCCTAACTTGTCTTTGACCCTGCATTTGGGTTCGTTTATATCTGCAGAGAAGATGGAACAGGTTTCTATGCCTATGGCCATGTGTTTAAATGTGATTTCACACATACAAATCCATACATTTGATCCAGGCTGGACAAGAAGAATGCACAGTATGGAGAAAATGAGAGATTACGATCATTTAATGCTTTTTACAAAATGCACAAAAGCTTTTGATGCAAAACCTCGACAGAATGAAAGTGGTTGACTTAAAGTAAAAAAGGGCATAATGTAAATCTTTGAAGGGGGGTTTAATGACATCATTCCTTATAAGATTAAGCAAAATAACAAAACAACATTACAAATTATGCCCACATGATCCTAACTCTATTGTATGCAGCTACAGTAAGGCGTGTCTCAGCTACGTCTCACCGATGTTTCATCAACCTGAGGTCTATTTTTGGATAATATGCGTTGATATAATAATATACAGTAATATGGTTGATGCCCAATAAAAAAGGCATTGAGTACTGAATATTG
This sequence comes from Gymnodraco acuticeps, assembly GCF_902827175.1. Taxonomy (NCBI): domain Eukaryota; kingdom Metazoa; phylum Chordata; class Actinopteri; order Perciformes; family Bathydraconidae; genus Gymnodraco; species Gymnodraco acuticeps. The sequence goes on along the minus strand of NW_022992336.1, from coordinate 1,461,134 downwards.
CCACTAGACAATTCTGGTCTAGTTCTTTAGTCGCACACACTTCTGCCCTTAGCGTTCAACTACAAACAAGCGAGACACAAACATAGGCACTTTTCTGAGATAGGATAATATGCGGAAAAATAGATCGGGAATACTACAGTACTTGACCACAAAACGTGTTTGCACAAATATGCATAGAAACAATTTCTAGTCCTTAGCAGAAACAGAATTGCAAAGTGAAGCAATTGTTGAGCTGCCAATTATTGAGCTAACGATGTAAAACAGTGAATACAATTTGTTTTAAATATATGTAAATCACTGCAACCATGAGAAGTCATTGAACATACAGTCATACATTAGTCCAAAAAAAAAGATTAGACTGCCGGGCCCGAATACACACACACACACACACACACACACACACACACACACACACACACACACACACACACACACACACACACACACACACACACACACACACACACACACACACACACACACACACACACACACACACACACACAAAACAACAGACACACACTCAAGCAACCACATGTTCCGCTTCAGGCTTACACCAGGCAAAGTTAATGATTGACAGGAGATAAAAATGGGACATAATAATCACTATTATTGCAGGGTTGGATGGGACTGGATTGTATTACATGTAAATGCTGTGTCTGTGTGTGTTCTAAATGCTGATACTTATCAATACATTTAATTGTCGCTCGGATCTGTCATTAGCCCGCATGGTTTTTCATACCACTGCTACGCTGACGACACCCAATTAATTCTGTCCTTTCCCCGCTCAGAGACCCAGGTCGTCGCACGCATCTCTGCTTGTCTAGCGAACATCTCTCAGTGGATGTCTGATCATCACCTCAAGCTCAACCTTGACAAGACTGAGCTGCTCTTCCTTCCGGGAAAAGATTGTCCCACTCTTGACCTAACAATCAACATCGGCACCTCTGTTGTTTCCCCGACTCAGACTGCAAGGAATCTGGGTGTGACCCTAGATAACAACCTGTCCTTCACTGCAAACATCGCTGCTACAACCCGTTGCTGCAGATACACGCTTTACAACATCAGGAAGATACGTCCCCAGCTGACACAGAAAGCGACTCAGGTTCTGGTCCAGGCTCTCGTCATCTCACGCCTTGACTACTGCAACTCCCTCCTGGCTGGTCTACCTGCATTTGCCATCCGACCTCTGCAGCTCATCCAGAATGCAGCGGCTCGCCTGGTCTTCAACCTTCCAACATTTTCCCACACCACGCCGCTCCCTTCACTGGCTTCCGGTAACTGCTAGAATCCACTTCAAGACAATGGTACTTGCGTACCATGCTGCGAATGGATCTGGCCCTTCCTACATCCAGGACATGGTTAAACTGTACACCCCAGCACGTGCACTCCGCTCTGCATCAGCCAAACAGCTCGCTGCACCCTCACTGCGAGGGGGACCCAAGTTCCCATCAGCAAAAACACGTGGGTTTGCTATCCTGGTTCCAAAATGGTGGAATGAGCTCCCCATTGACATCAGGACAGCAGAAAGCTTACACACCTTCCGGCGCAGACTGAAAACTCATCTCTTTCGACTCCACTTCGAGCAATAAAATGACTAACAAAGCACTTATATACTAATAAAGGACTGGCTTATCTAAAGCCAGTTGAGTAGCACTTGAAATGTTTTAGCTTTATGAAACCTGATGTACTTATATGATTCTGTTTTCTTCAAGTTTGTATCTTGTTGGTCAAACGCACTTATTGTAAGTCGCTTTGGATAAAGGTGTCAGCTAAATGCAATGTAATGTAATGTAATGTCATAGGGTAAAGGTAAACACATTCCCAAATATCTCAGAGAAGCCTCATTTAATCAACCAGTTATTTGTGTGTTCATGGCATCTCTATAACAAGGAGCCCTGGATACTTGGCTTTAAGGGGAAAGTGTATTGGTCTTACTTCTCTTATGTTAAGTTTTCTAATATCTCAAGGGAATTTCACACAACCTTCATTCCCAAATTCATTTCAACACACCATTTTGTGGAGGGGATGGCACCAGTTATCATCCTGCAAATGGCACACGTGCAACAACTTGTCATCGTACTCAACACTCTGTGATAAATCTCAGCGAGGCTACAGGGCTGCAGATACTGATGGACACCCACACTGGTGTCAAGATGTCTTCATGCTCAGTGATGTATTAGCATCTCTCCGATCAGTTGACACAAAAGTCAAAGTGTGATTGTCAGTGTTGATTGCTGTGGTTGCTTCTGTCTGTCCTGCATTGCTCTTTTCCTCAAAGCAAGACATAACACTGCTAACTAACTTAGACATTAACAAGCTTGCAATTCCTTTCTACCAAAAGGCAACATCAAGTAGAAGATCTTTTGTTGTGCCCTCCATTATTGTATTGTTTTTTGCTCTAGTCTAGATATTTCAAAGATCACTCGTGAAACACTTTTTATTCTAATGACATTGTTTCTGAATGCATTAAAGGTCCCATGTCATGCTTTTCCGGTTATTACCCGTCCCCTTGTGTGTTATGTAGCTTTTTCTGCATGTAAACAGTCTGCAAAGTCACAAACCCTCAAAGTACACCCTGTAGCGAGTAAAACTCTAACACAGAAAATACCTATATGCTGCCCCAGAACGTCTTTTTCCATTTTGTTCTTCCTTGGTACAGTGACGTGACCATACCCGTGGAATTCCTCACACACTAGTATCTCTTGGCGTCACTATCAAAGGCAGTGGGGGGACCTTTAGCGTCGAGCATCGAGCTCCCTGAACGTTGGTAATAGACGGGTTGGGAATGGATCGCGGAGAAACACTCACTCAGCCTTGTCTTTTCTCAGCCGCGCTACTCCGCGGAGTCTCGCCGGCACATACACTGACTCAGCCTTATCTTTTCTCAGGCTGTGAGTGTTTGGCGAACTGTGTGGCTTTATGTTTATGTGTGTTTATGTGTGTGCTGAGGCTAAGTTTCGCGGTCTCTCGCTGTCTCGCAGAACCCACGCAGCAACCAGGAAATGACACCAGTAATCCAGCTGACACTCGAGCCTCAAAGGGCGGAGCAGCGAGCCCCGCAACGTCCCGCCAACACGGCACCCAGACCCTACGCAGCATTCTCATCTGTTGCTAACAAATGCCATTTTAACACATAATCACTGATGTTCCGCTGTAACGGTGGTGGACTCATCAGAACAGAGTGGGTGAGCTGACCAATCAGAGCACAGTGGGCTCATAGGGACGGGGGGCAGGAGCTCCAACAAGCCGTTTAGGACAGAGAGTAGGCTTGTTTGAGACAAGCGAGACCTGCGCAATTTCGATCAACGTCTTGCTAGTGCGTTGCATGATGGTTAGTTATTTTGTCCGACTTGTTCTGGAGGCTCGCCTACATGAGACGTTGAAATCTCGCGGGACAAAGACGCCCGCAGCCTTGAGAGCGAGGCGTGGCGAGGCGCGGCGAGGCGGCGCAGTTCCTCTCGACGGGCTGCGGAAGCGAAATGCTTGATGGGAAACGACTCGCTGGTATCTCGAGCTGAGCGCTCATTGGTGGTTTTTACCCCGTGCTGCTGCTGAAACTCTCCAATTGGCTCGGCAAAAGTTTGTTGTTGTTTTGTGTCAGTTTTACGTCGCCACATCCATTCCCATTTTTCATCATTGTTCCACAATGTTTATCATCATGAAATTAATATCTATATATTTTATACTATACTTGCACAGCTTACCGTTTTCATACTTTATATATCTTAGCATATTCATACACACTGTTCATACTGCTCACAGGCTGATATCTAGTGTATTCATACCCCTCACTGTTTATTCATCATTCAATTAATTCTATATTTTATTCTGTAGATTGTGTACATTACTTTTCACTTTACTGCTTGTTGCAGCTTTTTGAGACCTCCCCCGGCTGCGATCGGCTATTCTCGTCTACTTTCGAGGCCAGCCGCAACGCGTCTCAAACAAGCCTAGTGAATACACATAGGCCTACTATACCAACCCAGTCTCACGGCATTTCGTGTTCACCAACACGATTTTTAATCTATTGATTCGTGTTCACCAACACGATTTGCCCCTTTTTTTCGTGTTGCACAGCACGATTTTAAAAGCAATGTAGCCTATTTCTACTGCCTGCAGCACGTCTTTTTCTCCGGTCGGGTCGAGGAAGACCGGAAGCTGTGTGGTTCATAAAATGTTCTTACTCAATATCAAGCCACAGTTATTGCTTTTATTTTAAATCGTATCATTTCGGACTCTTGTTGCCGTCTGTGAGGAAAATAAATGGCGCTCAGAGCCTCAGAATACGGAAATATGTATTTTAAAATATTTTTTTCCTTCTAATTCGATATTCTTTTCAAAATAACACACTGTTATTTACTCACCAATAACACACAATTATCCTTGCTTTTATTTATTGGTTTAATTCCATAATCTCGGGCTTTTTTGGCGTCCGTCAGGAACTGAATTTCAAAATAAAAATAACCGGAAACAGACGTAGGCCTATAAGGGACATTTTGAGCATCATTGAGATTGTCAACATTTCTGAGTTTAGGATGGCCGAAGACACTACACTACCCATAATCCCCAGCTATCATTTAGGACTACAGTCCCCGTAAGGTTACGCAGAGCGTCAAACAGCTGTGTGAAATGGAACAAAACCACGCCAGACTATCCAAAACTGGAATCGAACGCCCCCCCCAGAACTACACATGCTGGCTATTGTGTTTCGCAAAATGTTCTATGGGACGTCTCTACTGAACGTTTTCGTTTTTCCCACAATTAGAAGTTGCTAGTATTAAACACATTGGTGTTATCAAATGTAAAACATATAATTAATAAATGGGTGAAAATCGCTTGTGTCCATAATGCGCAGCATTAATACCCACATGACAGCTCATTGTTACTTTGTAATTCTACTCCACTACAATTCAGAGGTTAACCTGGTATTTTTACTCCACTGCATTTATTTGAGTTACTTTGCAGATTCTGATTAATTATGTGAAATATAAACAACCCTTAAATCAGACTTTAGTTACACCTGAGTAAAATTCAGTGCCAACAATCAGGAGAGATATTTGATAGTTGGTGCTTGAGAAGACTAAACATGTATCTGCAATTGAATGGAAATGAGTAATAAAGTATATTCATTACTCGTTATTCTCTACTAATAGTTAATTAAAGACTGTATATTATGGCTATTTTGCACATCCCTTTCAAGATTTTCAAAGGTGTATTGACATATCATATACACAACTACGGTGTAGTTATGCAATGAATGAAACACTTGGGTCACAGGTTCCTCAACAGTGCATTACAAGACATCTATCAATATGTGTGTACCTCCACCATTAAACTGTCATATTCTGCACATTTCTTATTCTATCTACATACATAAGAGTATAATTCATATGTATAATATCAGTTAAAATAAGTGCTTCAACATAGTTAACATTGCAGGACAGCAATATATTAGACGTTAAGTACTTTATCAGGCTTAATATTTATCTGTAGATAGATACCCCCAAAGTTTTTTTCTTATTTAAAAGAAGACCTTAATCTGTTATTTAATGTTTAAATAAAGGTTAATTCGTTTTTCTGTTTTGCACATCCTCATATTAATATCTTTGTACATTCTGCACTAAACTGTTTTATTGTAGAGATCACTAGTATCTTCTTGATTTTTTATATTCTATATTTATACTTTCCCCCTATGAAAGTATGTACTCTTAATATTTTTTTAATCAAATAAAACACAATAATTCAATAACGTGCTTTAACCACTAGGCGGTGCACACAAGGTACACACAGCCATAATAACTTTGTATTATTAGTGTAGGACACTTTTGTTTTCGTACAACATCTGAAAATGTGTAGTTTTATGCATGCTTTCACATAATTTTACAGCATATTGCTATACTATTGTAACGTTCCCAAGATAAGTCGGAGACAGGCTTGTAGTTATTAGGCTTTAATAACTAGTATTTGAAGACAGATGATAACAGGTCAAGTACACTTTGTGGGTTCTACCGCACACTAACTTATTTCCTAAACCAACCACAAGATATAGCACTGTCTACGTCACAACTCCCCCGCCCTCCCCCGTCCGCTCCACCAACCACAGGCCCGCACCTCAGCCACCATCACGGTGCAGCTCTATGATTGGCAGAGAGACGGGGGATGCCTAAGTGACACCCTGAGTAGCCTATCAGGATCGCTACACTACCCCCCCACTACAAAGTTCCTCGCCCACGAGGAACATATAAAACACAGTACAAAACACTCCCCCCACCCTCTCCAGCTCACTGCAGGGACTACCCCACTGGCTGTCCCCAACCAAACCAGTAGCCTTTGAAAACACAGAAAACCCACCACAATCCCAGCCCTCTATAGTGTCTACCCCCCCCACTACAAAATTCCTCGCCTACGAGGAACAACTAAACACAGCCCCACACTACACCTACACACTGAACTTTGACTAGGAAGAGCTGGGTGGACTACCATCCCTTCCAGTGAGACCAGGGCGTATTCTTGCCCTCTACAGGAACTGGGGGGTCTCACTATAACCTTACTACCACACAAAGTCTCTGAAACGACCCGGGGGGTCGTGTCTGCCTTCTCGGCAGGGGGGCTGGGGGTTGCCGGATCTGGCCCAGGCGCCGAAAGACTGGGGGGACTCTCAGTCTTTGATGGGGGACTGCTGCTCTGTCCGCCGGGGGGGTCTGCGGAGGGATGTCGATGGGACGTCTGTGTGTCCCGAGGTTCCTTCGATCTGTGGGGAAGCGACGCCTCTGTACGGAGCCAGCCTGTCTCTGTGGGGCACCACTTTTCTCCCCTTTGGTGGCAGCTGCACCCTGTAGACCACTTCCCCCACCCTCTCCAGTACTCGGCAAGGACCCACCCACTGACTGTCCAACTTTGGGCACCGGCCTTTCGTTCGTTGTGGGCTGTAGACCCAAACCAGTTCCTCGGCCCGGAAATGCTGCCCTCTGGTCCTGATGTCGTAGATCCGCTTCTGTCTCACCGCAGCACTTTTCTGCTGCTTGCGGGCAAAGGCATGAGCGGACTCAAGCCGGTCCTGCAGCCTCCTTGCGTACTCAGGACCAGGAGGCGTGTCCAGGGAATCTGGTGGCCGACCAAACGCCAACACCGCAGGGGTTCGAAGCTCTCTCCCCAGCATGAGGAGGGCCGGCGAACAGGCTGATGACTCCTGGACTGCAGACCGACATGCCATGAGCACCAGGGGCAGATGCTCGTCCCAGTCGCGCTGATGCCGCGACGTGAGGATGGCCAGCTGCTGTCCCATGGTGCGATGAAATCTCTCTACTAGTCCGTCGCTCTGTGGTCGCAGGGGGGAGGTGCGTGTTTTGTGAATGCCCAGTTGAGAGCACATGGAGGCGAACACCCGGGACTCGAAATTCCTCCCCTGGTCACTGTGCAGGGTCTCCGGTACTCCAAACCGGCTGAACATGCCGGACACCAAGGCATCCGCGACTGTCTCTGCTTCTTGGTCAGGGAGCGCATACGCCTCTGTCCACTTTGTGAAGTAGTCTATGGCCGTGAGAACGTAGCGGTTACCCCTGTTTGACAAGGGTAGCGGCCCCACCACATCAACCGCTACTCTCTCCATCGGGTCCCCGACGGGAGATTGTTGCAGCAGAGCATGGGAACGCCCCGGGGGGCCCTTCCGTGCCGTACACGGATCACAGCGGCGACAGAAGTCTTCGACATCCCTCCTGCACTGTCCCCAGTAGCAGCCCTGACGAAGGCGGCGGAGGGTCTTAGTGACTCCAAAGTGACCAGAGCCTGCCGTGCCATGCATGGCCTTGAGTACGACCTCTTGCAGGACCCTAGGAACCACCACTTGCCACCTCTTTTCCCCCATTGCTGGCTCCTTCCACGCCCGCTGCAGTACGCCCTGACACAGACGTAGAGACTCAAACTGAGACCACAGCCCCTTTGTTGCTTTGGAGAGCGCTGCCACTTCCTCCCAAGGTGGCCGCTGCTGCGACTCAACCCACTGCAGTACAGGCTGTAGAACGGCGTCCAGCTCTTGCTGTTGCTTCCACTCTGATGCATCCACTGTCTGGAGCTCCCTGCAGATAGCCTCCTCCACTTGCTGCGCTGCCGCACAGACGATGTCCTCCTCCAGCAGCTCCTTTTCGCGAGTCTCTCTCTTCTCGCAGTAGTGGCATCCGCCGCCGGCACACGGCCGCCGGGAGAGGGCGTCTGCATTGGTGTGGCGCACCCCAGCCCGGTGCTCCACCCTGAAGTCGAACGATTGGAGCTCTTCTAGCCACCTGGCGACCTGCCCTTCTGGCTCTTTGAACGTCATGAGCCACTGTAATGCAGAGTTATCCGTCCTCACCGTGAACGCTTGCCCGCACAGGTAGTACTTAAAATGCTTGATGGACAGCACCACTGCCAAAAGTTCTCTGCGGGTAACGCAGTATCGTCGCTCCGCTTTGTTGAACGCCCGGCTGAAGTATGCCACCACCCGCTCCCCCTCTGGTGTAGTCTGGGATAGCACTCCGCCTACCCCAACGCCGCTAGCGTCGGTGTCCAGGGTGAACGGCAGCCGGGGGTTGGCTGGGACGAGAACCGGGGCTTCGCTCAGGGCACGCCGAAGGCCGTCAAACGCTGCTTGACATTGTTCAGACCACAGGAACTCCCTGTCCTTCTGCAGCAGCTGGAACAGGGGTGCGGCAATGCAGGCAAAACCCCGTACAAACTTCCTGTAGTACGAGGCCAGGCCCAGGAAACTCTTCAGCTGTTTCTGGTTGCGAGGATTTGGCCAGCCTGTGACCGCCTGCACTTTCTCGTGCAGGGTGCCGATGCCCTCACCCCCCCACTTTGTGGCCCAGGAAGGTGACCTCTCTCTGTAGGAAATGGCACTTATCTGGATGTAGCTTCAACCCAGCGGCTCTGATCCTCTCCAGCACCACTTTTAGCGATCCTAGGGCCGCCTCAAACGAGCTGCCATGCACCAGGATGTCGTCCAGGTAAACCAAACACTGTTGGCCGGGAATCCCAGACAGCACCCTGTCCATCAACCGCACGAAGGTGGCCGGGGCATTACACAGCCCAAAACTGAGGACCTTGAACTGCCATAGTCCTCGGCCGATGCAAAAAGCCGTTTTTGGTCTGGCCTCTGGGGCAAGAGGGACTTGGTAATACCCGCTGCGGAGGTCCAAGGAAGAGAACCACGACGACCCTGCGACCAGGTCCAGGGACTCATCGATGCGGGGAAGGGGGTATGAATCCTTCTTGGTGACCCCGTTCACCGGTCTGTAGTCTGAGCACAGCCGCCAGCCCCCTGTCTTCTTCGGGACCATGACTACCGGTGCTGCCTGAGGGCTCGATGATGTCTGCCTGCAGCATGCTCTGCACTGCCTCGTCGCAAGCCTGCTGACGAGCCAGGGGGAGTCGGCGCGGGCGACACCTGATGGGCCGCGAGTCCCCCGTATCGATCTCGTGTTCCACCAGCTGCGTTCGGCCCACCTCCTCCTCCTTCATGGCGAAAACTGCTCTGGAACTCTAGCAGGAGCTGCCCCAATTGCTCCTGCTGCTCGGGATTCAGGCCGCCACAGTTCTTCCTCCACACCTCCAATACTGCAGACCGAGCCTCTTCTACCTCCGTCTGGGGTACTTGGGGGGGGGCTTTGCTCGGGTGGCGCAGCCCAGGGGTGACAGGTGGGGAATTGTCCTGAGTGGGCGTCACCGTGGGTACAGGAAGGGAGGGAGGGTTTGCTTCCGTGTCTAGGGTACTCACGGTGGGTGTCGGGGGTCTCCCCGCAGGCTCAGCAGGGTTGTGGACACGGGTCATAGTAATTACAGGCCCCCCCCCGAAACTCACTGTGCCGGCTTGAAGATCCAGGAGGCAGCCCGTCGCCTTCAGAAAGTCCAAACCCAGAATGCACGGGTCCTGTACATCCGCTATCCACACGGGGTGCCGCACTTCCACTCCCCCCACCGACACAGACAGCACTCCTCTTCCTTTCATAGCCGCCAACTCTCCGGTGACTGTGCGCAGACGCACCGCTGTCGGCTCAAACATAGTCCCACTGGGCAACACCTCTGCTCTCACCAGGGTTACTGTATAGCCTGTGTCCACCAGTGCATCGCAGGGCACCCCCTCCACCTCGACAGGGACATAGCAGGAGTCCCCACCAGCACGGCCCACCAGCACGGCCCACCAGCACGGCCCACCGCGACGACAGGCTCCACTCCGGTGCTGTCATCTTTTTCAGGAGGGCGTAGAGTCTGGCTCCCCCTGCTGTGCTGTCGGGCTCCCTCCGCGGATGTCTGAGTCGGTGGCAATAAAGCTGTGGTTTGTTTGGGGAGTCTTCGGGCTTGGTTCCACATATCCTCCTCTATGCGGGCCCCCCGTCGTTTCCCTGGCATCGCCGAGCCTTGGTGCAGTCTCTGGCAAAATGTCCTGGCTGACCACACTCCCAGCAGACTCTGGTGTCTGGTCTGTGTGTTGGCTGCAGAGAAACAGCCCTTATCATCTCTGTCAGCTCGGTAACCCATGCAGGCTTCTCCTCCTCCCTGCAGCTCCTCACCGCCGGCACTCCGCCGCTCCTAGCAGCTCCACTCCACACGTTCTCCCTCTCCACAGCCATCTCCAAGGCCGCCTGTAAGGACTGTGGATGCTGCAGCTGTACCTCGACCCTCAAGTCCGCAGGACGGAGGGCCCTGATGAACTGATCACGTGCCAGCTCACTCTGTACTCCGGGTGGCATGTGTGCATACGCCCGCCGCGTCAGGCTCTCCACGTTGTTAGCCAGTGCACGCAGCATCTCTCCAAACTCTCTACAGCGGTTACTCAACTCGTTCTGGAGCAGCTCTGGTGGGAAACACTGTCCAAACCGCCTCTTCAAAGCCCCCGCTAACGCTTCATAGCTGAGTCGGTCCACCGGGCTAAGTAGTAGCAGACATGAAAGAGCCTCTTCTGTGAGGCACAAAGCTAGCTGAAGTGCTTTAGTCTCTACTGACCACCCCCCGGCATGAGCAAGCAGTTCAAATTGGGCATGGAAAGCCTCCCAGTCTGCCTTACCCGAGAATTTGGGTGTTTTCACTGACCCGGCGGCGGCTGCTGCGGGTACGATGGGCGCCGCCATTGTTGTTTACCTCCAGCTTGGAAATGGCGCGAACTGCCGCAGAAGACGGAGACATTCCCGCGTCTCTAGCCATCCTCACCGCCGACTCTCTCAGGCGCTCTCTCACCTCCCGTGCACTCATGAACTCCTCTCTCATGTCCTTCGACCACCCGCATGCTCCATCTTCCTCTTCATCACTACTGTGTTCCTGCTTCACTCCCATCTTGCTGAACTTATCCATCCCCGCTAGCTTACCGGCTAGCTCCGTGACGCAGTTACGACTCTCGTCCGGATAGACGTCCCTTGTTCGAAAAGTTCACTTCTGACACCAATGTAACGTTCCCAAGATGAGTCGGAGACAGGCTTGTAGTTATTAGTAGTGATGTTACGTATTGCGCCGAGGCTTCGGAGCGTGTGTCGAGTAATCCCCGAAGCTTTTTGTGAAGCATGTATCGAGGCTTGTATCGTTTTGTGCCAGTGAGGTCATCGATGACAAACGAAGCCTCGCTGCCTGTCGATACCACGTGACTGCTTCACGAAGCGATTCAGATCGGTTGAACCGTTGAACCACAACACTCATAATACCAATGGATGTATAATAAGAACCATATTACCCCTCCTGTACCCGGGCCCGGTGACACGATGGAATCAAGAGAGCTCAGACCCTCACTTATATAGAGGTCGGAACATGTCATAACGTATAAATAGATACAAGCATAAATAAATGTAGGAATAAAAACATGAATAAATACAGAAATAAATATGTTCCAGTGTTTTCAGAGAGCTGTAGTGTGTGTGCTGTGGCTCAGCTGGAAAGCAGTTGACTCACGACCGCAGGGTCTCTGGTTCAACGACTGAACAATACGTATTTTTTGTTGTTTATAAAAGCTACAGCTAAATGAGACAATGTAGTTAATAAATGTATTCTTTGATATGGTTTAGCCTTTCTCAGGCTACAACATGGTTAAGTTTATGAAGGAATGCAAATCCCTCTTTGCAATGTTTACCAGCCTCCTTAGGCTTTTCAATCACAAACATTCAACTGGAATAAAAACAATATTGTTAACATGAAGATATGATTTTATGTTCGTTGTTTAGAGTTATTCTAAGGCTTTACTCATTGGGAACTCGGTATGAGATAGAGCACACTGTTGAGATGTCCAATCTGCCTGTTTTACACACTTTGACCAACAGGGGGTTTGTGTTCAAATGAAGCCCATGATGAAGCCTCATGAGATGAACCCTTTTGCGAACCAATTGGCTGGAAAGCTTCAAAGCTTCATAAGGCTTCATCTCACCATCACTAGTTGTTAGGCTTTAATAACTAGTATTTGAAGACAGATGATAACAGGTCAAGTACACTTTGTGGGTTCTACCGCACACTAACTTATTTCCTAAACCAACCACAAGATATAGCACTGTCTACGTCACAACTCCCCGCCCTCCCCCGTCCGCTCCACCAACCACAGGCCCGCACCTCAGCCACCATCACGGTGCAGCTCTATGATTGGCAGAGAGACGGGGGATGCCTAAGTGACACCCTGAGTAGCCTATCAGGATCGCTACACTATTTCAGACTCAGTATTTACATTCTTACATTCAAAGAAAATCAGTAATATCTTTAAAAACTACAGTCCTTTTATATCAGCTGTGCACCGTTATGGTGTAAATATAACCTATCTGTGAATTAGATCAAATGTAAAAGTCAGCCGAATTAGTGTTGATACTGCAAGGAGACGTATTGTGTGAAGAGAAATTGAAGATGTTGTTTAATTGTTGAATATATTTATGATCCACGTCAAGTATTCAGTTTCGGCGGCATTTTCTCAGTTTTTCCAAAGGTCTTCTCATCAGGGCTCTATAATAAAGAACTACGGCAGATCTGTAATATACAATGCAGCCGAACCGTGTATTACAATGCCGTTATGTGATGACTTTCAAAGAGAAAAGCAAGAGCGCTCAGAATGAAGTATTATTTTATTCTTTTAAAATGTTTTCCGGATTTCACATCATATAAACGCCAAATCCCAGCATGCATTGCGGCTAAAACATCCAATAAGCGAGCTTAAAACCATAGCTGAGGATCTTGGGTAATCGCTCGAAATGCCTACGTCTGTTTCCGGTTATTTTTATTTTGAAATTCAGTTCCTGACGGACGCCAAAAAAGCCCGAGATTATGGAATTAAATTAATAAATAAAAGCAAGGATAATTGTGTGTTATTGGTGAGTAAATAACAGTGTGTTATTTTGAAAAGAATAACATTTTAGAAGGAAAAAAAAGATTTAAAAAATACAGATTTCAGTATCCTGAGGCTCTGAGCCCCATTTATTTTCCTCACAGACAGCAACAAAAGTCCGAAATTATACGATTTCAAATAAAAGCAATAACTGTGGCTTGATATTGAGTAAGAACATGTTTTTATGAACCACACAGCTTCCGGTCTTCCTCGACCCGACCGGAGAAAGTAGACGTGCTGCAGGCACGAAACACATTGCTTTTAAAATCGTGCTGTGCAACACGAAAAAAAAGGGCAAATCGTGTTGGTGAACACGAATCAATAGATTAAAAATCGTGTTGGTGAACACGAAATGCCGTGAGACTGGGTTGACTATACAGAGATGCTGTATGAGAAACCAATGTGATTTTGGAACATTGAACAATTCAAATCTATTCAAGTATACCTCAACAATGGAATTATGATCAGTAGAAATGGCCATGTCATGGGACCTTTAATATATTAATATCTATTTTTTAAATTTTGTATATTCTTTATTAATCCCCGTGGGGAAATTGTTTCTCTGCATTTGACCCATCCTAGTGTTAGGAGCAGTGTGCTGCCATTTTGAACGGCACCCGGGGAGCAGTGTAGTGAACGGTGCCTTGCTCAGGGACACCTCGTTAGCACTTGGTCTTGCCGGGACTTGAACTGGTGACCTTCCAGTTGCCAAGCCGACTTCGCCACCACCGCCCTACATGAAAAAGGTCCAACCAAAATGTAAGAATAAGACATCCATTGACAAATTGTACTTTCTCTTTAGGTTTAGAACACAGACAAACAGACAGCTGTGCCTACTTTTCTATTTGGGAACCTTTTATGCATTCTCTAAAAAAATGTGGATATGTCTAAAGAACCATGGACGTTTTTTTCAAATGTTCTCTTTTTTTGTACTTCTTTACATAACTGTTCATCTTTGCTTTGAGAGCTGCAAGTCAGTTGATGTCTTTTGTAGTTAGTTATCTTATTAAGCAGTGATTTAATGCACACTTGTTTTTGTCTTGTGTGTGCTTGTAAATGTGGAAAAGATGTATAACGACAATATGAAAAATAAAATAAAGAAAAAGACAGCTTTGCCTACAGACACAAGGTATGCAAGGCAACTGTACAAACAAGGATTCAAATATTTGTGGAGACAGACAGACGGACAGTGTCTCTCATTCTCTCTCTCTAGCTCTGTCACACACACAAACATACACACACAAACATACACACACAAAACTGTAAAGGGCTTATTTGAGGTTATTATGGTATATTAGTTTGGCTTGGGAAATGACAAGGCTTTGAACAGATGCTGCCGTTGCATAGCAACCAAGATAATTTTCAGCTAGCTCTGCTTCATTTTAGGTGATACAAAATGTTTGGTAACATAACAGGGGAAGTGAAGATATTATGTCTGCCTGCTGTGGAGAGAAAGAGAAAAACAATATGCAAGATAGTTCTAAAGAATATGTTGATTTTGTAAAAGAACATACATGATTCGGTTTGAGCTTAGTGTGTTTTAAATAATTACCTTGAATCAAGAAGATTGCAACTAGCTATTAAAAGCATTGACTAATATAAAAATCACTACACATTAAAAGGAGCACATCATTGTGCCATGTTTATCACATCCTTTAAGAACAATACAGTTGACAGAAGAAACTGTTGTTTAAACAGTGACACAATTTCCCAGTACTGATGAAAACATCCTGATTTACTGGAGTCCAAAATCTCCCTCAGTAGATACACATTTTTAGAGAAATGTGTAGTCTGGAGCAATGACATTCTAAATCTTAATTGAACATTTTAGCGATTAAGACTAAGAATAAAACAAAAGGAATTAGTATCCCAAATGTCATACAGTATCTCCACTAGTTACTTCTCGGCTGGCGGGAGAAAGAGAGATAAAGAATTAGGAAAAGAGGAAGAAGGAAAAATAGAGATATAGCAGAAGTGTGAGTCTAAAGCAAGGGAGAGCTTTACTGTAAAACATGCTGCTGTAGTGGCAGATAAGTGTTTTTCTGGTGGGGCAGATTAAAAGACTACAATTTCCCGATGAATATATTAACATTTTATGAGGCGAATCGGGGACTGGCAATCTCTCCCCTTGCATAAATAATGAGCTGGTTTAATATGACTGCCTGGTTGGGAGTCTCCCCTGACATGTGTGAAATTGAATGGGATGTTATGTGTGTGTGTGTGTGTGTGTGTGTGTGTGTGTGTGTGTGTGTGTGTGTATATTTGCAGCATGTGTGTAAATGGAAGGAACAATGTGTATGTGTGTGTGTGTGTGTGTGTGTGTGTGTGTGTGTGTGTGTGTGTGTGTGTGTGTGTGTGTGTGTGTTGGGGTGTTGCCTGGGGATGCATGTGTGTCTGCTTTTGGATGTGTGTTAGGTATTGGCTCTAAGTGTGTGTGTGTGTGTGTGTGTGTGTGTGTGTGTGTGTGTGTTGTGTGTGTGTGTGTGTGTGTGTGTGTGTGTGTGTGTGTGTGTGTGTGTGTGTGCGTAGGCAGGATGCTAATGACTAAGTCACTGGCAATGCACCAGGACATTACACACATGTACATACACATGTAGACAGGGGCACACAAGCACCTTGTTGATACACACAATTAAAAGCTTTTCAGCTGCAAATTAGACTGTACAAAGCTTTCCAGATTGTATTTGCATGAATGTTAAAGGGAGTGCGCTAGCATTACACTCACAATTACACTTTCTCATGTCCAGTGATGCAGTCCGTAATTTTACAGCTAACCCTTGAAAATGGTGTGTACACCAATGATTTATGACCCTGCAGAGTCACATCTAGCTAGGGTCTGTATTTCTGTGCACATATTCATCATCATATATTTTGTAATCACTGCAAACCTCTCCTCCTTCAGGCCTCCTTTTGATAAACAATCTTACAAAGATCAAGATTATCTTGATGAAAATAAAAATAAAAGTCTACATCTGTGTGCTGCATCAATTGGAAAGTCGGAGTAGCATCCAATCAGCACATATTTAAGCAGCTTTTTTTGCCCAGATTAATTGAAATGACTGATGAGAAACATTCCTCACACACCGGAAGTTGCATTTTGATAATGTAACGCATTCTCAGCTTTGCCTTAATGTGTCTTTCTCAAAGAAATATGACGGTGACATGTTGGTTAATACTGATATGAGCACACAATCTTTTTATCCCTATCATACTTTCTTATTTTCAAACATAACAATTAATACAAACTAACAAATGAAATAGGGTATACTATTATTCGAGTTATTAGCGCTTGATATGAATATAAATATATTGGAAATACATCATAACTGGTAATTTTTCTGTGTATGTTGTCACTGAGAAGTGTATCTATGTTTATTAAATGTATCTCCTCTCACTGCTCTCTTCTTGACGTACACTTCATCTTTTGTACGTTGTTGCTGCATGCATAGCGCCTTTACATGCATGCAACATTGAATACTGTACCTAGAAAACGATATACAAATTAAATGTATTATTATTATTATGGCATACGTTGAAGCAGTGATAGATGAAAACATGCAGACAAGATATTAACTTAACATAGACACTGAAAGCAGGTCTTTAACCAGACCCAATTTAGAGGAGGTTGTGAGTTGAAGGACAGAAACAAAATGATGTTAGGGGTTATGTAAAAGTGGTACAAAACAAACACTGCAAGCAATGGCAGGACTAAATGAAAAAGGAAGATCAAATAAAAAAGCTTAACATCTGTCTAAAAGGGCTGAAAGGAAAGAAAAGGTTTCATAAGAGGTTTGATACACTTCTGAAAGAGACAAATCTTTTTTCTCTAAGTAAATATGCTGGAGGTCAAAACATGAAACTACGTGGAGAGGAACATGTGTTTCAATAGCCTATGAAAAGCAATCTGCTTAAATATGTTCTGCATCTTATCTATTGAGTAACTTATTTTACTCTGAAATAATAATAAAAATATCAATAGAAGAAGCTTTTCAGACCTTGTTAAACCTACAAGTGCTGTTACAACATTTTTGTTTTGTAATACAATGATTGAGATGTCCAAGGTAGCATGCCAATGGAAGTGGCAGACAAGCTTATAAAAATAAGGGGACTGTATGATTACATATGTATCAGTTAACATGCTTTTCATTTGATGAAAAAAGGTTTTTCAACACTTGATTAAAGTGAGCTTTCATGTCTTTAAAGGTGTTTTCAATTCAAAAACATTGAAAGCATCAAAGAATCCTTTCTTTCTTCGAGAACCTTTTCCCTCCTTCATTTCTGTCTCTCTTCCTCATCCATCTCAGCTATCACCCACTCTGTGACTCTTGGTGGGGGTCTAATGAAAGGAGTAGCTCAGAGGGAACAAGAGATGGCATAAAGTGTGTAAGGAGAAGAGGAGATTACAGACTTTCAGCTGAAAAGTGCAACCTTCCACATGGGTTTGCCCTCTGAGGCAGAAAGACATCTTTGGCAAAGTTGTGGAAGTTTGAGTGGAACCCTGCTGATTATTTAAAACAGCCACTGCAAAACCTGAAAAATGTGCCAGCTAGTGAAGTGTGAAAGTACTGGGTTTAAATTGATTTTGATGCGTGAAAATACAAACATGGTGTGAACTGCGTTGCTTCTAGTCCGCTGGCTCTGTTTAGAATAGTCTTTATTGGCACAGGTGCAACCAACCCCCCCCCCCCAAAAAGAGGAACAAAAAAGAGTTGGGATAGGTCGCCGACCATCAGTTTTTTGGCAATGTTTTAGCTAATTATTCATTAGGAAAGAGAGACTTCAGACAAGGGTCGGATCCAAAGAATAGGGAGTTCACTACAGGTACAGCCAAGTAATGAGCTCCACTGCAACAGACAATGAACGTCTGAGAAACCTTAATGAGAACAACTTTAACACAAGTGAAATCGATTTAATTGTACACATGATAAAAATGAAGAGATTTCTTTCACCGTGAGACAAGTTGATGAAAGATGGTGGAGCCCTTTCAGAGCACTTCACAGAGCCTGGCATTAGCCATGCTACGAGCGGCCATCTCTTATTCCCTTTACTCTGTGTGTTACTTTAGCCCTTAGCTCCCAGACTCTATTAAAGCTCTGCATTTTGACGCTGGCTTCCCTGGAGCATGGCAGATTAGCGGGAGAGGGTCAAGAAAAGTTCAATGATAAAGGCCAGTTTGGGCGGAGTTGGGGGGAGATAGGGAAGGGAGAAAGACAGAGAGAGCAGAAGCAAAAGAGGGAAAACGTTTTGAAAACGAGAGAACGAGAACTTTCACCTTGCTTCAACATGATGAAATATCCCAAGACATCAGTAACTGATCCAGCATAAAGGTTAGCCTATTTTTAGATGATGTGTGCAAGTGTGTCCACACACATCAGCATGCATATGTGAGTGGTTAAAGTTTTTACCTTGACAGGGATAGGAAGGTGTTACCCTGGGCGATACAGAATGGAGCAGTGTGGCTGTGACCTCCTGTGATGAAGTATGAATGCTGTGCCCCCTGAGAAGTGTGGAAGCGTGGAGATATAACTCACAGTTGAACACAACCTTGACAGGTCATTAAGAACATGCGTTCACGCTTTGAGTAACTTTCAGCATTAAATGTTGGAGGTGCTCTCCATAGAGATTGGTGGTGGGCAGTAACAGAGAGTCTGCATGTTGTAAAATACAAGTGATAGGTCAAGTAAGTTACGCTTCAGCAATGTGGTATATAGGGTACAGCATTCATTTAAACCAAACTTTGAATACAATCAATCAATCAATTGTTTAGCTAAGAACTCTAAGAACAAATGTCCCCTGGGACAATACATTTCAATTTGAACGATTTTCCACAGCAAATAAAGCTGCCATTATCAAAGTTACACAGTTTGGGTCACAATAAAGTGGTTTGATATTGGAGGGCACCCATAACCCCTGTCTTTAATAATTTCAATTGTATTAATTGTCACATTTATGAAGACTTTACAGTCAGTGTAAGTCAACATGATCATGCTTATAACATTGACCTTTTATAAATATTGTTCGGTGTTAGTGTAATTCAGTGTGCAATTTGAAGGTGATTCTGTTCAAAGAACTTGTATTTTAAAATATTTTTGCAGTACCATTGTTTGCCCTGTTAAGCACCAAAGACCCCACCGGTGGGGCTTTTCTTTTTTTTTCACGACAGGGCTTCTTAATATTTAAAAAACTATGAATGTATCATACCCTCCTAACGGGAAGAAACTCAGCTAACTGATGATACGAACCATTTTTCCGAAACAAAACACAAGTCTCACAAGAAGGGTCTAAATGAGCCCTGAGCGAAAACATGCTAACGCACTTAGCACAAAACTCTAAGTATAAATCAATCAATACTTATCGGATCTGCACAAACAAGCTTGGTTAACATGCCGAGATTCCACAGATTATAGAAATATAAGTATCATCACTGAGCGATAAGAACTCGCGACAGCAAAACACGGAGATATGCTCACCTTTAGCAGTTACTCTGATCAAAAGTTGTGTTCAATGGCATTAAAACGAGAAAAATTCGGCTGAAGGTTAATCCATAGGTTAATCCAATGTGTCTGTCACTTTGAAAAAAGTATTGATAATCCATAATTCCATTTTTATGTTAAAATCGGAGAATTAATTAGCTGCTAATGGTAGCCACCAGAGTGTATCGCAGCTTCCGGTTTTGGCTACTTGTCACTCTCACTCCTTATTTGGTAACGTGTGGATGTGGAACTTCCCCTCGATTCCATTGGCTCTAGTGGTTAAAAAGAGATGTCAATCATCAAAATCGACCAAGGGGGGTCTAATAGGTCAAATCCACCCAAATGACCCCAGAAGTGTTTTTTTTTGTTGCTAAATCTCTCTAAAAAGGTCAAATTTAGCTTGTTTTGCATCAATCTTGATACAGGGTACTTATTATATGTTATATGTTTGGATTCCTAAAGCTTTTAGTCTACTATCCCATCATTCAAGGTGGTTTTCACTATAAGTAATGTTTTTATTTTGGACGGACACAATAATTGACATTTTTTTACTATGTTCAATCTGAATTTACTTTAAAATAAAAAACATCTATATTGATTATGACTCCTCTACATCCAACTCACAGGTTTATCATTGCTTTGAGAAATATAATTATGAATGTACCCCTTTTAGAAGTGAAGTTATGGTAATTTGTTCTGGGAATGTCATTTTCGAGTCTGAGACCTGGAAAACAGGCTCGGGTCTAAAGGTTTACACTTGTATTTTATTAAATATATGCTCCGTAGGGTGCCAATGCGTTTATGTGACATTGAGCGGGAAGCACAATAAGCCTCCCAGAACTATACACAACAGACCCCAACGGACACATATCACTGAGAGAAGCAGAGACGCACAAGATAAGATACGCCTTGTCAAGTATGTTAATAAACTACAACAGGAGAAGACATGTTGTTCAATCAACACAGCAAGGACAGTGCAGTGTTCAGTAGGCAGCAGCAAATAAGCGCTGGCATTATGAGTGATAGTGAAAGCTTGTCAGATTATAAAGATTATCTCTTTGTCATAATTAAACATAGATGCTCGTTGGATTGCGATCATCAGATGGCATTGAACTTTGTTACTCAGCCAGAACAAAATTGTTTATTATTTATGTATTTTCAGTGTGAAAGCTCCTGGTAAATCTGCATCATCTCTGTAATTATATTCCAGTCTCTTGAATGTTGTGTTAGTTGAGTTCAAACACTGTGTGTGGATACAAGCACATTCTCTATATTATGTGTTACGTACAGAGAAGATGACAATTTGAAGTTCTCATTCCATGTACTGTAGCTGAATGTGTCACACTTTGGTTTGCTTTAGCTCGAGTGTGATTGACAGACGGCACAACATATGTGCAAAAAATGTTACTTTTGGCCGAAACATTTTATTTTGCGGAGAAAGAGAAGTCCAATAGTAATTATTATATATATTGTGATGGAAGACAGTCTATTTAGAGAATATATTAAAGAACATATAACATACGGACATTAACAAAAAAGTTGTGTTTACAATATCAAATTACTTGCAAAAATGAAGCAATGCCAAGGCTATTTTCGCCTAAGCCTGATTTGAGTAACTTACAGTCTAGTAAAATGTAACTTTGAAAGGATACTAGATATTTTCATACTCAACCTACGGCGAACCGGCTGATGAATGAGGCCTGGTCAATGTATAAAAGACAATAAAGCTCCACCAACACTGGAATTAATCTTTTGGGTATAACATGTAGTTGCTGCTGTAAAGTGGCAGGCTCATGTGTGCAGCTAGTACTCACATACCAACTACTAATCTAAAAACAATAATGTATCAAGGTTAATATGGACAAACTACTAGATCTGAATCCAATACATGGCCGCTTTCCCTAACTTCAGCCATAATTCAGCAATCAGCATTATAAGCTGCACAGTGCACGAACAACACCATCTGTTTCTAGAGAGGGCCTGTCTCTTCTGATATACAGTACACACACACACACACACACACACACACACACACACACACACACACACACACACACACACACACACACACACACACACACACACACACACACACACACACACACACACACACACACACACACACACACACACACACACACACACACACACACACACACACACACACACACACATACACACACACACACACACACACACACACACTTTTATATCTAGATCTGGGCTAGGTTTAATTCATTTAAATGTGCGTAGTCTGTTACCTAAATTAGATTTTGTCCGTATTTGGGCGAGTTCGACTGATGCTGATGTCATTGTCTAATCAGAAATGTGGCTAGATAAATCAATTTTGGCCTCTGACATTTACATAAATGGTTACAGTGTATATCGTACTGACCGGCCTAAAAAAGGTGGTGGCGTTGCCATTTATGTGAAAAATAAGTTTTGTGTAACTAAGTTTCCAAATCTGTTAGTAAACAGCTAGAATTTTTAGCCGTGAATATTGAGGTAACAAAGGGTCAACAGGTCATGGTGGTGGGCTGCTACAGGGCCCCCTCGGCTGTCAAGGACTCTTTATCGTCATTGGCAAAACTGTTATCACAACTTTCCTACAAGGAAATAGTGCTGCTTGGTGATTTTAATTGGGACTGGTTAACTTCTGTGTCAGAGGATTTAAAAAACCTGTGTACCTCTTTGTATTTTACCCAGATTATAGACAGTCCTACTCTCCCAAATATTAAGTCCCCAAATAAATCCTCCTTAATTGATCTAATTTTAACAAATGTTCCACATAAATACTCATCTGTGGGAGTATTTGCTAATGATGTGAGTGACCACTGTGTTGTAGCCACAATTAGGGACACTAAGGTCCAAAAGGTTAAACCACGTATCATCACAAAGAGAGACAAAAAACATTTTGTGGAGCAGGGTTTTTTACATGATCTGTTTGATTTTGATTGGGGTAAAATCAATCTGCGTGCTGATGTAGAAACTGCATGGTCTTATTTTTATCTTGGTTTTATGAAAATTATAGATAGACATGCACCTCTGCGTACATTTAGAGTGAAGGGACGAAACAATCCCTGGTTTTCTGCTGAGCTGTCCAGTCTACGTCATGAGAGAAATAATGTTTGGGCTAAGGCTAGGAAATCAGGCTCAGAGGTAGAATGGCTACGCTTTAGGCAGCTAAGAAATAGCTTCACATCTCAAATAAAAAGTGCTAAATCAAAGTACTATTTGTCAGTTACCACAGAAAACCTAAATAATCCTAGGAAATTTTGGAAAGCCATAAAATCGATTTCCACTGGTGATATCCCAAATGAGCTACCTCCGTGCCTCACCACAGCATCTGGCACTATATCAGACAGGGCTACTATGCTAAATTGCTTTAATAAGCATGTTGTGTCTTGTGGCTCTCTGTTTGATTCTGTCACTGACTGTACTTCTGCTTCTGTGAACGCTCCAATCCTTGACTCTGAACAATGTGGTCTGGAAAACCCTTTCAGTTTTACTCCTTTAACTATTGGTATTGTTCATGAAGCATTATCCAAGTTAGATCCTAGGAAACCGGCTGGCCTGGACAACTTAGAACCTTTCTTTTTAAAGATAGCTGCAGATTTTATTGCTCCACCTCTTACTTCTCTTTTTAACCTCTCCCTCAGCACAAATACAATTCCAAAAGTATGGAAGTCTGCTTATGTCTTGCCTTTGCTGAAAGGAGGGGAGGCAACTATTTTAAATAACTTTAGGCCAATCTCCAAATTGTCAGTTCTGGCTAAGTTGCTCGAACGACTTGTGAGTGAACAGGTAAAGGAGTTTTTATGTATAAATGATATCCTGTCTAGACATCAGTCAGGATTCAGAAAGAGACACAGCACTATCACTGTTACGATTATTGTGTTATGTCACATTTTCTATGTCGTGTTTTGCTGTTCTCCCTGTCATGTTTTCCTCTTGTTATATTGTCTGGTCCTTTTCCCTGTGTTTTTCCTCCCGTCGTTAGTTTCCC
Source organism: Gymnodraco acuticeps (assembly GCF_902827175.1). Taxonomy (NCBI): domain Eukaryota; kingdom Metazoa; phylum Chordata; class Actinopteri; order Perciformes; family Bathydraconidae; genus Gymnodraco; species Gymnodraco acuticeps. The sequence continues at coordinate 1,437,334 of NW_022992336.1, read as the reverse complement.
TGGTGTGTCTAGTGTCTGATTGTTTTCACCTGTGGCCCTTGTGTTTCTCCTCCCCTGCCCGGCTGTGTCTCGTCTTGTGATTACCCCTCCCTGTATTTAGTCTTGTCTCTTCCTGTGTTCAGTGTCGGTTCGTCTTGTGTCATGACTAGTTCGTCGGTGAGTGTTCTGTTTTGTCTTTGTTTATCACCTAGCCTTGAAATAAAGGAATTTTCACTTTAATCTGCATTTGGGTCCTGCCTGCTTCACACACCATAACATTACGAACCGACCAACAATATGGGCCCAGCAGATTCGTTTGAGCAGGAACTAGTGGATTATACCGTTTCTTTGTCTGACTACGCTCATCGATGGATAGGAGCGGTCAGGGTTCAGCAGTGAGATGCTGCTCTGGCAGATGCAGTCCACCTTACGCTGAGGAATCAATATTTGGTCAAATTCTTACCGGCCTGGCTTTTGGATTACCTCACGGTTTGTTTTCCCGATCCTGATAGACCCAGGTCTCCAGATTCCCTTTTTGATACCACACGCATCGGTGTGGTCCATCTGGCATCAGCCCCTGCTTCTCACCCAGTGTTTGCTATAGTCCAGGAGCCATTCGTTGGTACTCGTCTGGCCTTTGGAGGTCCACGGAGCCTCCAAACGGCTCCTAAGAGGAGTCGCAAGGCCAGGTTAGCAGCACGAGCCCAAAGGGCCATGGTTCCAGAACCAGTTCAGCCCCCAGCAGCCATGGTTACAGCTCCAGTTCTGGCCCCTGCAGCCATGGGTCCGGCCCCAGTCCCGGCCCCAGCAGCCATGGTTCCAGACCCAGTCCCGACCCCAGCTGCCATAGTCCCTTCTCTAGTCCCTTCCCTAGTCCCTCCTCAGGTCACTTTCCTAGTCCCTTCTCTAGTCCCTTCTCTAGTCCCTTCCCTAGTCCCTCCTCAGGTCACTTTCCTAGTCCCTTCCCTAGTCCCTTCTCCAGTCCCCCCTTTAGTCACCTCTCTAGTCCCCTCTCTGGTCCCTTCTCTAGTCCCTTCTCTAGTCCCACCTCTAGTCCCACCTCGAGTTCCCTCTCGAGTCCCCTCTCCAGTTCCCTCTCAGGTCTCCTCTCGAGTCCCCTTTCGAGATCCCTCTCAAGTCACCTCTCAAGTCAACTCTCAAGTCACCTCTCGAGGTCCCTCTCAAGCCCTCTCTCCAGTCACCTCTCGAGTCCCCTCTCAAGTCACCTCTCAAGTCACCTCTCGAGTTCCATTTCTAGTCCCTTCTCAAGTCCCTCCTCTAGTCACTTCTCTAGTCCCTCCTCTAGTCCCTCCTCTAGTCCCTCCTCTAGTCCCTTCTCTAGTCCCTACTCAAGTCCCTCCTCTAGTCAATTCCCTACTCCCATCCCTAGTCCCTCCTCTAGCCACTTCTTGAGTTCCCTCTCCAGTCCCCTCTCGAGTCCCCTCTCCAGTTCCCTCTCGAGTTCCCTCCTCTAGTCCGCTCCTCAAGTCCCCTCTCTAGGTCCCCTCTCGAGTTCCCTCCTCTAGTCTCTCCTCTAGTCCCCTCTCTAGTTCCCCTCTCGAGTCTCCTCTCGAGTCCCCTCTCGAGTTCCCCCTTGGTTCCCCTCTCGAGTCTCCTCTCGAGTCTCCTTTCGAGTCCCCTCTCGAGTCACGTCTCAAGTCCCTACCCAATGTCCTGGTCCGTTGGAGGTTCCACTGGGGGTCCTGCCAACCCCATGTCCTGTCCCGTTGGAGGTCCCGCCGTCTACTCTCCTGCCGGGGGTCCTGCCAGCTCCTTGTCCTGTCTCGTTGGAGGCCCCGTCGACTACTCCTCTGCCGGGGGTCCTACCAATCGTATGTCTGTCCCGTTGGAGGTCCCGCCATCTACTCTCCTGCCGGGGGTCCTGCCAGCTCCTTGTCCTGTCTCGTTGGAGGTCCCGCCGACTACTCTCCTGCCGGGGGTCCTGCCAACCCTTTGTCTTGTGCCGTTGGAGAAACGCCGACTACTCTCCTGCCGGGGGTCCTGCCAGCTCCTTGTCCTGTCTCGTTGGAGGTCCCACGACTACTCTCCTGCCGGGGGTCCTGCCAACCCTTTGTCCTGTGCCGTTGGAGGCCCCGCCGACTACTCTCCTGCCGGGGGTCCTGCCAGCTCCTTGTCCTGTCTCGTTGGAGGTCCCGCCGACTACTCTCCTGCCGGGGTTCCTGCCAACCTTGTGTCCTGTGCCGTTGGAGGCCCCGCCGACTACTCTCCTGCCGGGGGTCCTGCCAACCCTTTGTCCTGTCTCGTTGGAGGTCCCGCCGTCTACTCTCGTGCCGGGGGTCCTGCCAATCCTATGTCCTGTGCCGTTGGAGGCCCCGCCGACTACTCTCCTGCCGGGGGTCCTGCCAACCCTGTGTCCTGTGCCGTTGGAGGCCCGGCCGACTACTCTTCTGTCGGGGGTCCTGCCAACCCCATGTCATGTTTCGTTGGAGGCCTCGACATCACATGTCTCACTGGGGGTCCTGCCTACTCCTGGTCCTCTTCCGTGGGGGATCCTGCCGAAGCCTGTCCCACCGGCTCCGGTTCCTGTCCGGCCGACACCGGGTCCTGCCCGGCCTCCGGAGCTGTCCCGTCAGCGCTTTCCTGCCCGGCCTCCGGAGCTGTCTAGTCTTCACCCTCGATCCCGGCCCCCTGAGAGCCACGGCCTTCGCCCTCGAGCCCGGCCCCCTGACTTTCCCGGCCGCGGTCATCGCCCTCATGCTCGGCCCCCTGACTTTTCCGGCCGCAGTCCTCGCCCTCATGCTCGGCCCCCTGAGTTCGCCCGCGGTGGCCTTCGCCCCTCCATAACCCCCACCTTGGACTCTGTCTTGCCCCCGGGCCGTCCGACCGAGTCCCCCTTCTCGGCTTCTGCCTTGCCCCCGGGCCGTCCGCCCGAGATCCCTTCCGGGTCCTCCGCTGTGCTCCTGGGTTGTCAGCCCAAACCCGTCCTCCTGACCCCCTCCACCCACCCTGGTGGCCTTCGTTTTGTGTCCCTCCTCCGGTCCCCCTCCACCCACCCTGCTGGACATTGGTTTTTTGGACGTTTATTGGGTTGTTTTGGTGTTTTAGGGACGTCTGGAATCCGTCCCTTGAGGGGGGGGATTCTGTTACGATTATTGTGTTATGTCACGTTTTCTATGTCGTGTTTTGCTGTTCTCCCTGTCATGTTTTCCTCTTGTTATATTGTCTGGTCCTTCTTCCTGTGTTTTTCCTCCCGTCGTTAGTTTCCCTGGTGTGTTTAGTGTCTGATTGTTTTCACCTGTGGCCCTTGTGTTTCTCCTCCCCTGCCCGGCTGTGTCTCGTCTTGTGATTACCCCTCCCTGTATTTAGTCGCTTCCTGTGTTCAGTGTTGGTTCGTCTTGTGTCATGACTAGTTCGGCGGTGAGTGTTCTGTTTTGTCTTTGTTTATCACCTAGCCTTGAAATAAAGGAATTTTCACTTTAATCTGCATTTGGGTCCTGCCTGCTTCACACACCGTAACAATCACTTCGACAGTGAAAGTGGTAAATGACATTACTAGTATTTTGGATAATAAGCAGAGTTGTGCAGCTCTGTTTATTGACCTTTCCAAAAGCGTTTGACACCGTTGATCATCGCATTTTAAAGCAGAGGCTACTCAGTATTGGCATATCCAGCCATGCAGTGGGGTGGTTTGTGAACTACCTCTCTGAAAGGTCCCAATGTGTTCATTTTTGATGGACTGTCTTCTGAGTGGTTAAACATTTCTAATGGTGTACCACAAGGTTCTGTTTTAGGACCACTTTTATTCTCCATATATATTAACAGCGTAGGTGATAATGTGGATGAAGCTACTTTACATTTTTACGCGGATGATACTGTGATGTATTGTGCAGGTCCCTCCATTAAAGAGGCTGTTGTTAAATTACACGCTGTTTTTAACACTATTCACACTCAGCTCTCTGAATTAAAGCTTCTTTTAAATGTGGATAAAACCAAGGTAATGCTCTTTTTTTTTTACCTGTGCTGGACTATGGTGATTTGTTGTATATGAATGCACCTTCCAATTACCTGAGCAAATTGGATGCTGCGTATCACAGTGCTCTGAGATTTGTCACAAATTGTAAAGTGCTTACACATCACTGTACACTGTATACCAAGGCAGGTTTACCATCACTCTCTGTACGGTGGCTCAGTCACTGGTACACTTTTATTTATAAAGCTATGTTGGGCAAACTCCCGTATTACATCTGTTCTCTGGTAAAGCAGAAAGTTGCAAGCAGCTATTGTCTGAGATCGCAGGATGTAGTCTTGTTAGATGTACCAAGAGTAAGGACTGTCTTAGGTAAGACGGCTTTTATGTGCGCAGCTCCACTTGCTTGGAACAGCCTACAGTCCAAATTGAAATTGAGCAATTTTATTTCTCTGAATGTTTTTAAGGCACGTCTGCACGAGATGCTTTCTGACACTATGGGTGTTTGTAAGTGTTGGTGAATATGTAAATATGATGTCCTCTATTGTTTGTTTTTATGTTTCATGTGGAACTAAATTGATGCAGGTCTCCCTTGTAAAAGAGATCCATGATCTCAAGGGACCTATCTGTCTAAATAAAGGTTTGAAATGAAATGAAACACACACTTTTACCCCACCCAACTTAATTCCCCCGACCTCGTCTCCCTCTCTTACACACACACCCCTTACTGCAGTCGGATCAAGAGGCATCCTGGGAAACCTTTCGACGCCACATAGTGTGCCCATGGGAGTGCTTGCACACACACACACACACACACAGTTGTTCTGCTGTTCTTCTTCTTATCCACTATACTCTCTTATCATTGTCTTTCCCAACTGTCATCTCAGTTATGACTTTACTTTCATGATTTGCCTGCATTATTAAACTATTTCATATCAGCCATCTTAGAAGACTTTCATGAGTGGTCCTCTATAGTCTGCTGATATGTGCTCAGATCAACATGAACAGAACATGATGGTGCCATGATGTACATATCCATGTAGAAATGTAGAGTGTTTTTGTCTATTTACCAACCAACTTTGTATTCAGTATAACAGACAACAATGTCGACTGCATAACTTTTGAATTGGCATTTAATAAAGACAAGCAGACCAGTTAGAAAACTCAAACATCATCCTCTCCTTGGTTTGATTCGGAAACATGACCTTTAGGTGTGAACCTGCTATAGATGTAAGTTGATAAGACACAGGCCTAGACAAATATATTTTGTCATATGATCAGGTATTATTATATCTTTCTACTCAACTGTTTCCCTCAATTAATCATGCTATTAAGATGTATGCATACACTTCAATGTCTGTACATGTCTCTCGAAAAATAAGTGGGGAATTATCTCTATTGCTAGTCTCAAGCTAGTGCACACCATCCCTGAGCTGTCCCTGCCTGCATCCAATAATGTGTGTGTATATGTGTGCACTGGCTTGTGTGTGTCCATATGCGTGCATGATAGCCTATACCTGTGTGTGTGTGTGTGTGTGTGTTTGAGAGTGTGTGTATTCCCTGCACAGCTCCTGTCCGTTGTCAGTGTCAAAGCCGGTCCGTTGGGCCTTTCAGTGCACAGGTGGCGAAAGACTGGCCCCTAATGAGTCCATATGAGACCGTCTGGGAGAGATGTGTGCTTGTGTGTCTCTGTTGGTGTGTGATTAAGTGTGCGGGCCATATTCTTCTTTGTGTGCATGTACTTTTAAGAGGTAAAACGTATGTGAGAACTTTGTGTGCGTAGTTAGGATGAAACTTGACAAGGAGGATTAACTCAGTGACCCTGCCAACCGCCAGTGACCTGCATGTGATCAGTTTGTTTTCCAGGCGTTGTGTGCTTTTAATCTGTTTTTTGTTTGCTGCAGTATACCCACAAGCATGCATATTTGTATCCCATCTCACCTGTCAACAAACAGTGTGTCTAGATAGTCTCCGAGAATATTCCTTAGGTATGCTAACCTGACTGTGTGGCCTCCCTCTGTGTGCATATGTGTGTTTAAGCCGGCTTCCATATCTTTAATGAATGTCATACCGAATGTGTGCATGCCGTTTGCGTGCTGATTCTCTTCCAGTGGCCCCAGGACACAACATGTCAGAGTGCAGCTATATTCACACTCATTCTTAGAATAACAAGTGTTATTATAAGAACACAGACCTAGACTTTGCTTCTTAACAGGTAAACACAGACACACTCACACCCCCTAAGAGAAAAAGAGATGAATTTATCAACCTTTAGCTACCGGCATGCTCTCAAACACACATGTCATGTACAGGCCCACACCCACGCACATGCAAGCATACACTTTCATTTTATAAAAGCAAAAAGATCACTACCTGACAAATAGAATTATGAACATTTTAATAGATAAATACAAACAAATATTGTTTATTTAACTTGTATTTCTTTGTACGATATAGTGCTTGAGAAAATCTAAAAATGGTTTGATTGCCTTGCAAATTGTATTTTAAGTTACTTTTCCATCTGATTTTTCTTAATTTCTTATTAATTTCTTTAAAATAGTATACACAAACCATAACAAATGTATAAAACTAAAACTAAATATGTTACTGAGTTTTAAAGCAGAATTCATTTAAAATGTTCCAGTTCACAAGAGTGCAGCAGTTAGATCAGTTGAACTGAACTTCAGTGGGCAAACAGATCTGTTTTTGTCTTACACAGTTGACAATGTTTGCACTTCACTTAAAACATGAGGTGTGTGTGTGTGTGTGTGTGTGTGTGTGTGTGTGTGTGTGTGTGTGTGTGTGTGTGTGTGTGTGTGTGTGTGTGTGTGTGTGTGTGTGTGACTGCATGACTGTTTTTCCATATGAGTTCCAATGTGCTATCTCTTTATCTGTTGACACAACATTATGTGTGTGAGTCAGTGAGTTGAGTCAGTGGTTTAAAGCTGGTTTGACCTGTCTATTACATGAAACCCGCCTCTCACCTTCTGGGATAGAGAGACGGCTGCAGAAACAATAACAAAGTGGCTTTATCACTGTAGAACATCACAACAAGTGATTGCTTTTATTTTGTATAACACAGTTTCTCACAAATCTCCGTCTGCATGAGTAGTATACTACTTTAAAATGTGTTGGATGTTTGATATGGGAAAATAGGTTAACGTGTGAAGAAACATCTATTTAATTTTAGGAATTGTGATGCTCTCAGAAATTTCACAACCACAGTTAGTTTGGGGCATTCACAATGCATAATTAAAAGTTTTTTCTTACATTATTTTGCTGTCATACTTCTGCAGAATGAAGACATCAATGACAAACTCAGCTTGTTGTCAAAAATAGTTTTAATTGATTACATTTTGCACAGCTCCAGAGACAGGTGCTTACAATTCTAGTCATTTATCCATTAAAAAACAAAAATATCACATTTGATGACAAAAAGAAGATTATAATTGGAGGAGCTTGGCTGTGTGAAATAACCACTTACATATTACACTGTTATTCAGCGCTCGCCTCATTCGAAGTATTGGCTGTTAATTGAAGACAAATTGTGTTAAAATCTAAGTGGCTTAATATAATAACCTGAGAGAGTTTCTTCGTGTGCTCTGCAATATAAAGACAATTTAGTTGCAATAATAAAGGAAGAAATGTAAGTGATTTAATTAGATTTGTTCCTGTTTAATACGTCAGATGTCACTTTATAGCTGAGGACCAAAGTGTCTACTTCTTTTTAATAATCCATCACATTTTTAGCACAATTCCCCCCCTTTCACACAGCAGATGTAGGACTTTCACAAATGTAACGGGAGACTCAGAAGACAGCAGACGGAGATCTGTTGACACAGTTGATCAAATTATGATATTTATTCCATTTTGTCTTCATTCTAAATAGATTTAGAAGAACTTGTCTTATTGAGTGTGAAGAGCCTTGTCACTGCCTGACATTTTCCATAATAAAACAATCTCCGCTTACATGTCTGAATAGGAAGAATACAATTATGATGGAAATTTGGAATATTACAGGATGAGTGAGATGTAAAAGAATATGATGAGGATTTAATCGACATTTGGCCACCTACTGAGAGTAGAGAAGAATCAAACACGAAGAGGAAATGCAGCTTAATGGGGAAGACGTGTCTCATGAAAGAGAAGAAAATTGTTGCTTTATTAGTGTAATGTTCAACAGTCAATTCACCACAGATGTCATTCATGAACATCACAGTGGCAAAGTTAACACCCCAGGGTGCCAGTTATTCCCCTATCATCAGAATAAATGTGACTTTATGAATAACACAAACGGAAGACAAGACTCCTTAAACCACTTCTGATCACTAATGACAACATTCCGGACTTTCAAAATGCTTGGTTGACCTTTTGTATTAAGAAAGACATTGTTTTATATCAAATGCATCTATACTTTCTCCAGTGATGACATTGTGACTTTTAAAGGTCAATTAAAATTAGAAATGTGGCATATTGACCCATGTAAAACATACTTTGATATTGATTTAAACTGGTCAATGGCATGTGTTAAACCACAGAACATCGTAGCATGTAGGACTCAATTTACATCTTGGAGGGCATGTCTATGTCTACCACTATATTCACCTTGGAATCAACCTTTTGACAACAAGGAGCTGCACTTAAAAGTAACAGGCAGCAGACAGTTTGATTAGTAAAATAATTCAGTAAGCGAGTACCTATTTGAATGTATCTGCTAGTACTTTTCATTTGTTCTACGTCTTTTTAGATTTTGGAATTTACCTATCCCCTTAAAAGTTACAGTGCAGTTTAAGATTTCTTTTTTTTATGAACAGACTGCATTTTTGAAGCATGCTGTCAAGTGAAAAGTACGGTGGCCCTGAAGTGCAAGACACTACAGCATTTCAGAAAACACCACAGCATTTCACAAAACACAACAGCATTTCACAAAACACTACAGCATTTCACAAAACGCCACAGCATTTCACAAAACGCCACAGCATTTCACAAAACGCCACAGCATTTCAGAAAACGGCACAGCATTTCAGAAAACACCACAGCATTTCACATTGGACGGAAAGGGTATTCCTTTAGGGAGATCACTTCTTGTTTGTGATTGGACAGAGCCAGCCAGAGAAGCACTGCTGTGATTGGTTGTTTTTGCTGCCAGTCAAGAAATGACACTTCGTGATTGGTCAACACCCGACAGCGAAATATGTCCCAACACATCAGCCGTTAGCACACACTCAGAGCTCACAGCTCCTCATATCTGTTCAGAAACTGGACAAAAGTTAAACATGTACAAACCACAGACTGTCTGTGTCATGGCGAATACAGTCGCTGCTTTATTTATGTCTGTATGACGTTGTTGTGAGTGTGTATGGATCCGATTCCATTCAGAAAACACGCATTTTAAAAGCTTTTCGCCTGCCGTCTTATCTGCAGACTTGTCAAAGCGTTAATTTATGGTTTTTACTAACCGTTATCAGTATGTAGTTACTTCGGCATCACTTTGAAACGTGTATTACAATTAAATCACGGTCAAATATGTTCATTTTGTTGTAGTTGGTATCTCCCATAGAATTTACTTGGAGATACGCCCCGCCCCCTCTCAGCGCCTCTTGTTTGAATGACAGGAGCAAACACAGCTGACAGCCGCGGTGAAACTCGAGCGATTAGAGCGATGCGAATATTGGGTGGTCTACCATAGTATTTACATGGAGATAAGCCCCTTAAAAACCATGAATTAATAAAGCATTATTTCTGTGTTTACTCCTGTCATTCAAACAAGACGCTGGAGAGGGGGCGGGCCGTATCTCCATGTAAATCCTATCGGAATCGGATCGATCAGGCTAAACTAACCTGTAGCTGCTCCGTCCACACTCACAACAACGTCATACAGACATAAATAAAGCAGCGACTGTATTCACCATGACATAGACAGTCTGTGTTTTTTATATGTTGAACTTGTGTCCAGTTTCTGAACAGATATGAGGAGCTGTGAGCTCTGAGTGTGTGCTAATTTAACGGCTGATGTGTTGGGCCAATCACGAAGCGTCATTTCTTGACTGGCAGCAAAAACAACCAATCACAGCAGTGCTTCTATGGCTGGCTCTGTCCAATCACAAACAATAAGTGTTCTCCCTAAGGAATACCCTTTCCGTCCAATGTGAAATGCTGTGGCGTTTTGTGAAATGCTGTTGTGTTTTGTGAAATGCTGTTGTGTTTTGTGAAATGCTGTTGTGTTTTGTGAAATGCTGCGGCGTTTTGTGAAATGCTGTTGTGTTTTGTGAAATGCTGTTGTGTTTTGTGAAATGCTGTGGCATTTTGTGAAATGCTGTGGCGTTTTGTGAAATGCTGTGGTGTCTTGCACTTCAAGGCCACCGTAGAAGCTTCTCATTAGATATTTCAGCTTCTTTTAGAAATGGAAAAAATTGAATGAAAATGTTGACAACCATGAGTTTTTTTTCTATTATAGAGCAGGTATATATAGCATTCACTATTCACTGGGAAAATATCATATAGAAAATGACTTTGCAAGGAACCATGTAGAGCTATACGGTTATTGAAAAAACATCACTCAATACAAAGTACCTCACTCAAGCCATTCCACAAATAGATGCCATTTACTTCAAGAGGAGCAAAGCAGAGTGCATTCGTCATCTTCTACAAAGTCCTGTCGAGAATTCCCAATTTTGCAACACAATTTTGCATTTTGGACTGCAGTTGATGGTTGGCAATGTTGGCCCAGTATTCTTAAAGTAACTCCAATCATGAAGCTTGTCTGCTACTTATTTATGATTCTGTCTTCAACAGGATGTACAATTCAAGTGAGAGAACCAGAGGAGGTTATGTTCATGCATACAATAATGGAGAATTCTGACACACAGGAAGACAGCAAACACCACACACAAATAGATGTGATTAACTGTGAGTGGCTTAAAGCAAGGGATGTGCTGTGTAGTTGCCATTTACAAATAATGGACCTGTCATATGATGTGGGCAGATGGCAGTGTGGAAAAGTGGGGGATGCTTCTGGTTCATTGAATGCATGTTTATGTAAAGGTCAAGCTTATTAAGTTGATATAGAAAGAGCACAGTGGCCTAAACAAGCTTGTCAAGCAAGTATATGTCAGAGTAACAGTGAGCAGAGGCAGAGTTGGTGGAGATTTAAGCTACCACAGAGCTACAAAAGGAGGGAAATTAAACTACGTTAAACAATTCACATCATTTCTCGAACAAAGATGGGATGTCAGAGTGGAGCCGGGGCAAAGTACGCACTGTCCTGACCACGGAGAGCAGTCGTAAATACTTGCAAATTTAGTTTAAACTGCACTGACAGAAAATGAAGCTCTGGCAAACACCTCATTTCTATTAACTCATTGTCGGTTTGGTTTATATTCATAATAGCAGTTGTTTTCTCTAATGTGGCTGCTGTATTAATCTGATACTGTTATTCATTCGATGTCATGTCAATACTACCTCACAATACGTTGGAGCAAATTCTATATTTGACGTTATTTCCCTTGAATTTTGTCGTTTACAGTCAGTGTTGTTTAAAATGGTAATAGGTGTTTTACGGAGTAAAATGTATTTTACAAAAAGTAATTTGGTGCTTTGTGAACATGTAAGTATTCATTGCAAAACCAGAAAGAGATTGAGAGACATTTTCTCTCAATCACTGGCATCATGAATGCTTCTTGTCCGCATGGAAATGAACTTTTTTGTCATTCCAATCATTTCTTTGAAAATACCAAATCTTTGAAGGATTATTTGACTAATCATCTCTTTGGAGAAGCAGAACAAGTACACAATTGGAAAATGATATCTCAATGATTTTGAAATTACCTTTCTTGCTGAAATAAAGGGTGCTAAAAAGACAGAATTTCCCCTTCTTTAAGATTTTTAGGAAACATCGGATTCCGATCAGGCTTATTCAGGAAGGTGAAAGCAGCGTAATTCTGTCTCATGTATAATTCATTTCCTCCCCCTCTTTACCCTTGATTTTCCCTGACAGGTGCCTGTGTGTCCTATTCCATTACCCATGTAATTTCCTCTCCTTCAACTGCAATTCCCTCTCATGTCCTTAACATTGATCCCAGAGGACTGACATGCAAGTAGAAGGAAGGAGGATGGGTACAGAAGAAGGAAAATCATGAAAAAGGGTGAAAGATAGAAAGAGATAAATTAATAAAATAATAAATAATAATTACAGTGGGCAATGTGTCCTCAATAGTTGAGCTTGTATGCAGATAGACACAAGTAGATATAGAGACAACATAGCTAGGAAGATAACTAAGCCATCCCTAAGTCAAAAAGCCAGTCTGAAACCTTCTAGTAGGAGACATTATAAAAGCCATTACAGCCAGATGGGCAACTGCTCAGGCAGGCAGTCACACTGGAATTGACCACCTTACCCAACCAACGCACACTCAGCTACCAAAAGCTGTGAGAATCAGCTTGTAAACCACCAGCTTTCAGACAGACAGCTGTCTATCCAAAAGGCAATCAGATAGGAAGCACGCAGCTCAGCAGCCAGCTTCACGGACAGATAGACAGATAGAGCTGCTGCTGCTGCTGCTGCTGCTGCTGCTGCTGCTTTGCTGCTGTTCTTCCCCTCCAGTGACGCTAGATAACAGCATGCAGCTAGACAAAGTAATCCACCATAAAAATACTGTTAGAGCTACCCAGAGATAGCTAAACGCTGACAGAGGAGGAGGCGAAGAAGGAGGAGAGAGATAGATGTGGATGAGGAGGGGTTATGGGGTGGTGGAAATGGAGGAAAGAGGGTTAAAGAATGGGATGTAGAGATAAAGGGAGAGGGGGGAAAAAGAGAGGGCACAAGTGGACGAGAGATGAAGCAATGGGAGATGAAGAGACAAAGAAGGAGGATGAGGAGCTAAGTGTGGAAAAGTGACCATTTCTCTGCTTGTTTGTGTGCTCCAGACTTGGATTACAGCAGCTGAATTCCCCCAGAAACCCCAGACAATGGTTGATTGATGGTAAGGGGTGGTGGGGGGGAGCAAAACATCAGGAGGAAGGAGAAAGGGGATATGGGAAGAGGAAGGGAGCAAGAGTTTTCCTCTTTCTTTCCTGCTGTCTCATCCTCTGGCTTTCTGTTTTTGCTGGCTCCCTCTCTCCCCCCCCTCTCTCTCCCTCTCACTCTGTCTCTGACTCCAGACAGTGTTGAATGTAGGTCACCCTGTCTGGAAGCTCCTCTCTGTCTCTCTCCCTCCCTCCATTCATTCATTCCACCGTTCTTTGCCTCTCCTTCTCCTCCACTGGGGCTGCGATTTGTCCGGGCTGGGTGCCGCTTGCTGGGCAGCTCTCCTAGCCGGATACCGCTGCACTGGATATGATTTATATTGCATATGGAATCTGCACAATCACAAGGCCCGGCTGCATCTATATCCAGGAATGAGAGCGGGAGATTTCCATCGTTTTATCAGCAGTAGCACCCAGGTGGAAAATAAGGATAGCCAGAGACCATGGGGTCATCTGCTGAGTGCTTTTATACAAGAGCAGGGAGAAACCTTTGGCATTGCTCCTGCATTCTCACGCCAATCCAAAAAATAGACCCATGGAAAATTGCACGTTCGCTCGCTTCCAAAAATCCACAACATAGGTCCAAATCTTCTTTTCTTTCGTCCAACTTTGTGTGTGTCTCTTTTTTGGCTGCCAGGTTGAGTTGCGCATATTCCTTTCGTAGTGATGATACTCCAAATGTCTTGAAGCAACTTTCAGCACAGAGATAGGACAGGAAAACCAAAAATCTCTGAAACAACGGCTGGATGTTACAGAAGCTCTTCGTTTAAAACATACCGAAACGTTGTACTGTCTTGCTTTTGCCCGCTACTCGTCTCTTCCCTTCCAAAAAATATGGGAGTGGAGCAGGGAAGAGTGTGTGTGTGAGTGTGTGTCTGCTTCCCCTGCCTGCCGCAGTGCAGAGCGACTGGCTTGGAGAAGTGAGGGAGGCAAAACGCAGACTGTTGCTAACTCTGTGGTGGCAGACTGGCAGAAAGTGTTTGTGTGTGTGTTTGTGTGTGTGTGTGTGTGTGTGTGTGTGTGTGTGTGTGTGTGTGTGTGTGTGTGTGTGTTTGTGTGTGTTTGTGTGTGTGTGTGTGTGTGTGTGTGTGTGTGTGTGTGTGTGTGTGTGTGTGTGTGTGTGTGTGTGTGTGTGTGTGTGTGTGTGTGTGTGTGTGTGTGTGTGTGTGTGTGTGCAATCAGCTGAGGACATCAATCAACTATCAATCATTGTCACCCACAGTCTTTAGTCACAACAAATAACTGGGTTTGGACACCGTAGTCATCAGCTCAGCGAGCACACACACACACACACATACTATGTATACATCACTTCAGGGGACATTACATTGACTTACATGCATTTCCTGGAGACTTATCCTAACCTTAACCATAACCAACACATGCCTAACCCTAACCCTTAACCTTACCCTTACCCTAACCCTAACCCTAACCCTAATCCTAAACCTAACCACGTCTTCACCCTACAATTAATGATTCCCCTTATGGGGACCTCCAATTTGTCCCCATAAGGGAAGCCAGTCCCTACACGTGACTATGTCAACAATACTAATCACTATAACACTCTTTCTATTACACTCCACATATCTTCCCAATGTACAATCTAACCCTTTTTTAACCTCAATATTTAAGTCGTCATAGCTTTAGTGTACCTTAAGTTCTAATTCAAGTCCAAACCTCTTAGAGCAGAGCAACCTGGAGAATGTGTTCTAAAGGGAAGAACATGTGTTCACATAGGACCTTAGCACATGTTTACCTGATTCAGACACAGATGCTTCTTCTTATACAAGAGCAGGGAGAAAAAATAGACCCATGGAAAATTGCACGTTCGCTCGCTTCCAAAAATCCACAACATAGGTCCAAATCCTACAGATAAACAAATAAACATGTAGCATAGGGACATGTATGAATCTGACCAAGAGCATAAGTGCATGTGTATGACGCAGCAAAACAGCCCTTCCTTTTAGCAGATATTTCAACCATGAGAGAACCAAAACGAACATTTGATATGCTGCATCATTTTAGTGGCAAGTATATTGAAATAACCTCCACTCAAAAAATAGAAAGAGCTCTCAAGAGAAAACACTTTCATATCCGCCTGCTCGCCTGTTGGAAATTACAGGAAATAGCTTTGCCCTTGATTCCAAATCAAGAAAAGAGGGACAGAATGTACCTTAAAGACAAAGCCTTTCATTTTCCTCTCATCTCCCTTCTCTTCTTCAGCTTTCTGAGGAAAGTGGCTATTATAGGACTATGTTACAGAGCAACATTTTTGATTTGTTTCTGGATTGGTGCTGGGCCATTATTATAACACCGTCCAGAGCACATGTGAGCCATTTTACAAACCTCGGTTATATTTACAGCTCGACATACCACTTTTTTTGAGGCACTTGTTAGCCTCAAATTATTTCAGTTCCTTCCATAGAGCTCCTTGATTTCCAAAGGATTTTATTGTTGAAAGGTTTTTTTCTAATTAAAAAAGTTATCTTTTGGTACTCCTGTTCTCTTTTTTGTGTACAACTATACGAATGTTAATAATTTTTAATAGTGTCAAAAAAACACCTCTACCCTCTACTATACCTCCTATACGGGCATAACATGTGTTTTCAACAGCAGAGGCTAACCGTTACATGTTGCTGGTTCAACATTGTTGCAAGTGCAAATTCCCCCAGATTTTCTAAGGTCTAATGTCACCAAAAGCTTGGGTCACAGGTTCCTCAACAATGCAATATGAATAAATACAAGACATAAAACAATAAACAAAACAAAATAGTGCCTCAAATTCTTTTATAAAGGGTCATCTAGCCTGAACTATAAAAGCAGCACTCCTTTCCTCCCCCCCTGAAAGCTTAAGAAGCTTCTTCTTCTTCCTCTAAATGGCTCTTCCTCCTTTACACTCTGTAGTGCTAAAGTCTACAGTCTCCCTCTTTATAGTGAGCTGTCTGATCTCTGGTCTCCTTTTCTCTCACTATTTGTTCAAGCATTCTCATTTCTTTCACCACCTGTCCTCCACTTCCTTAAGTTAGGTGGCCCTACTTGACCTTGACGTCTTGTATGTCTTCCTCCTATACTGCTCTCCTTCTGGTTGTCCTCCAGGTTCCAATGTTCTTTCCGTTTTCCTCCATCAATATTCGGAGTCTGTTCTAAAGGCCAGTGATCTGATTTCCCTTTGTTTGCCCTTTTGGTATTCTATTATTTATTTTTAATCTCTTGTTTTCCAGTCCTCCTTCCTGCTGCGATACTATCGTTTTCTGGCCACCCTCTACTTCTCGGATCGTCTTCAGTGAAAAGCCCAGTTGGTGGATGACTTTATTTCCATCCAGCCTTTGTTAACACATGGACTGCAGCTTTAAGACTGACACAATGTAGAGAAACAGGATTTTAGTTTTTAAGCACTTTAGGCTTTTAGACTTAGGACTCATCTTTTTTTGGGATCAAAATCACTTTTGTGACCATCTGTTAATCGTAGAAATGCTACACTCAAGGTGTGAATGCAAAATACATTTAGAAATGTATAAATGGGTGAAATCTCATTCTGGTTTTGTTGGATAGTGGCAACAGGTGATTGGGAAATAGTCACTTCCGTTATGTTTTTTGTTTCAGTCAGGGGAATCTCTTTTTGCATATTTTGTCGTGTTGATGAAGGTAGGGTTTCTGAACATTGTGATGAGGGCACTAGTATTAAGCCAAACCTGGGGCTTTAACATCGAGCAAATGGGTCCAGAGAATGAAATAGAGAACAATATTAGATCAGGAAATAGAGGGTTAACTACTGCAGTGTGATATCAGAGAGACAAAGTATGTCATTCACCTGATAAAGACGGAGGTAACATAAACACAAGTGACAACCTATTTAAACCTCTCTCTATGACTTCATCTGTCGGTGTAGCTCTCAGGGCCCACTATCTTCTTCATTCCCCCCTCTCACTGTGTCTCTCTCGCTATGTCACTCACACATACACGTTGTCAGCCACATCCTCTGCCTGCCAGGTGTGAAGAGGGAGATGGCAGTCAGTAATTGGTGAGAAAGCACTTTGTCACTCTGCTGGATGGAGGATAGATTACATCCAATATGGTTCTAATATGTTGGAAGGCAGAGAACAGAAATCATATCCATTGTTGTTATAAAGCCCAGAGGCAAACTTCAAAAGTAACAAACCAAACGCAACACACTTTCTGACTGGCATGTTTTATGTTGTAATTGCTCAGAAATAATGTAAATTATTCAAAACAACCGCTAGCTATAAATTATGAAGGCTATCAATCTTATATTGTATTGAAATACTCTGTGATCTGCCAGAAACATTGCTTTACACAGATTGCATAAGAGTACATACAATAAGAAGAAACAAGTTCACAATACGCACATAATACAAATATAATAAATAAAGTATTTTTTATTAAATTGAATACATTAAAAATACAACCAAATTACAATGTTAATCAAATGAATGATTACATTCACTCCAATTTAAAATTAGAATAAAAATGAATTAAATAACAATTACATTTTAAGAGATTATAATTGTTCTACAGGTAATCGATTGATGGCAATTAATTCAGCTTCTTAAATGTTTTTCATTTGGTCATTATTCAGGTTTTTGGTTAAACAGTGTATTTGTATTTTTGACAGTGTCTACTATAATACAATGGAACAGCTACGTAAAACCATAACTCAAACATTTAGAATAATGTTATTGAGTTGGTTGGAGTCTGCTATTAACATCCCGCTATTGAGTAACGAGTGCCTAGCAACAAATGCAAAGAAGGCTGTCTTGTTCTCTCTGTCAGAACCTTGACAACTGACTGAGCTCTGATATTCCATCCAAATCTCAGTGGTTTTCAATGTCCACTTTTCATATGATTGCTGACCTGTCACTAAGTTCTTATTTTCTGTCTTCCTTCCATCTTTTTTCCTCTTCCTTTATTTCTTCTTTACCCCACCTCCCCCTACCTCTCTTCCTATGACCCTGACCCTGATATTGACTGACTGCACCATCAAGTCCCTGAAAGAGCAGAGCTCATGCTTAATTATGTCAAATCCATCTGTGTGTGTGTGTGTGTGTGTGTGTGTGTATGTGTTTGTGTGTGTGTGTCATCCATTTTCATAGTGAATCTCAAGAGATGTGAACCACACACACATGCTGCCTCACATCACCTGAGGTTCACTCATGGGACCCTTCCATGTGTGTCATCCCTGCAGGCTGCCTTGGGTGGGTTAGGAGGTGCCTCAGGAGAGTCATCACACACACACACACACACACACACACACACACACACACACACACACACACACACACACACACACACACACACACACACACACACACACACACCACACACCACACACACACACACACACACACACACACACACACACACACAGTCCCAGGAGTAACGGTGGAAGAGATAAGGTGACACCATGTCTCTCTGATACCTGGTTTCTGTCAGAGCTCGGTGACAACTGGTCACCTCTGACTGGACACACACTCAGTCAAACACACACACACATACACAAATACATATGTAAATACACACCGATGAGCTTACCCAAACATGCAGACTTCACACATCTGCCCACTCACACAAACAAATACATGTGCAGATGAACTCGCAGGTATATGCAGACAAATACATAAATGCATATAAATGAACACAGAGGCATACAAATCCTACTGTTCACACATTCATTTCAGATTTGAGCCACTCGACAACCTTGCATGACAGATAGGAGTAGTCTCTGCGGTGGCATGTCACCTACTGCAATGACAGAACAAGGTGCCTCACACTGTGTCACTTTCCACATGAAGGTCAGATGCCAAATGTCATAAGTACTTTAATATGCATGTGCCACATGAAGTGTGTAGCAGTGTTAACTCTCAGAATGACAGCGAGAGTATTATTCCTTTGTTGGCAACCTGAGCCTTTAACACCCTGCTACAGCCTGTTCATTATGTCCTTCTGTCACTCTTTAAGGATCAAACTTCTCAGATATAAACACATTAAATTACACGGTATTGTAATTGTGAAACTGTCAGAATGTAATTGGATTGTTACTGCTGAAAGATTTCCATCCAATATACCAGAATTGGACAAAATATAATAAGCATTCATTCAATCTAATGCAATGCAATAGGACAACCATGTATAGAGCTTATACTGTGTCTATTTTTTATAAAACTATGTCTAAGAAAATGAAGATAAGTATGGATCATTTGCATACTGCTTCCTTTGGAGCAGACTATTTAAGTATCTCATATATTGTTAATTATGTACTATTGACATGCTGTATTGAATGCCACTCAGGCTCCATCTCTTTACATAGAGATGTAGCATGTATGTTCAAAGTTACACATGCCTCAGAAGCCAGCAGTGTTGCTATGCAACAAGCACATTTTGGGGAAATAAAATGATTCTGCAAGACATGAAATCTACTAAAGTAAACACTTGAACAATGTACGGAATTATTGATGCTGAAACTTTCCCTCAAAAAAATAGTCATTAAAAAGTGGAAGTTAAAATCATAACCTTTTAACATTGTGCGAATATAAAATGAATGTTTAAATGCAGTGATCATACATAGTGGTTTGTCACACATTTACCTGCCAAATGTGTTTGTCTGCATTTCCCTTAATCACTACCTTGGTAGTTTAGCCAGGCCTGTATTTGCTCTTCCATACAGAAACAACCTTGAAATGCGACAGATGTTCAAATTCACCTTGCTGAACTTCACAAATCAAAGCTAGGCCACTAATAATGAGCTCTTGTCAGTTGAGAAAGAAGAGCGATTGTGGGGGTAAAATAAGTGTACACACACGCGCGCACATACACACACTGCAAATCATTAACAGCTAAGCTAGGGTCATACTTTGCAGCTGCTCTTTCAGGATAAGATAAGACTTTGACTGCTGAGAGTGCATGTGTGTGTGTTCTTGTGTGTGTATTTATGTCTGCATCTTTGTCTGTATCTGTGCTTGAAAACACCTGTTCAAACAAAGCTTTAGAAATACGACTGAATAAATACATTTCATATATACAGTAACCGGCCATCTGTCCGTTAGGGTTGTAAAAGACTGTGTTGTTAACATTGACTTTGATGACAGTAAAACATAATAAATCACACAGCATCATTATATACTTTAGTTTACTAATACATGCTTTGGGGCCCATTGTCATGCGAGGACATAATGTTTTCCCTCGCCTCAAACCTGCAGAAGGCAGTCATCCAATCACCCATTGCAATTTTGTCGTCATTGCATTTTTGCATCCACCTGGTAACATTGCACAGTATACATGTGTTTGGTGAATGTGCATCCACATACATCTGTCCATCCACATACATCTGTCCATCCACATACATCTGTCCATCCACATACATCTGTCCAAATAACATGAGCCCCTTCCCATTCTTGTTTCAACTTCATAGTACTGTCTTCAACCAGTAGACAGCTGTAATTGCGCCATTTTTCCAAATTTCAATTATAGCAGTCATGCTGTGAAGGCAGAGTAAAGACTTTTTATTCTCAGCAGCATCTCTAATCCAAAGCCTTCATATACGGCACAATGTCTTCTCTTTCTGCTGATTAAATCCCTTTACAGCCACTGCAGGAGGCAGGTATGTGGTCCACCTGCAGTCTCTCATTGGAATGGCTTTGTCAGAGTTTGATCATACACACCGGATCCATCTGTTAACTCATGATTACCTCTTGAACCACCAACATCAAGCAGTTGCCAAATAGCCATGCACATGTCTGTGCGTGTGTGCATCAAACTGGTATGTTACTGGTATTTTTCACAGCATGCAAGTTTGTGCTTTAAAATAATCTACATCCATGAGATTCATGGGGACAAAAAAAGTCCTGAAACAATTAAAACTTTTCTCTCTCCTCTACATCTCTAACACCTCTTAGTCTATCCATTCTCCCCAATCCCCTCAGTACTCTCAATAGCACAACAGCGGGTAAGCAGGGGCAACCTCTGCATGTGTCTTTTCATTTTAATGGGTGTGACTAAAGTAGCGCCTGAAGCATCATATTTTTAATTGCGATAGAGGCCGACCTGTGGCTGTGATGAACAGCATGGTGTGTCATAATTGTTAATATAAATGCATTGCAATATGCTAAGGCAGTCGATTACATACACGCAATCATTTCACTTTAATATATCCCCATATTTCAAAAGCATCTTTTCACTATTATCTTTCTTGCTTTTTAATGTTTTTTTCCTCATATTTGACTTATCTTTAAATATGACCCTTTGGTTTCGTCAATTTCTTCAGTCACAAATGAACTTCTTTAGATAAACATATTTTTGTAATGTATCCTCTAGTTGTAATTCAAAGTTCTAGCAGGCTAAACTCTAAGCATGGTTTGTGACAGCCGGTCAATATAGCTCCATAAATATTTAATATGGGAAGATTTAAAGTTTTCATGAAACTGACTGGATGTACTCTGAGTGGGCGGGTGATCTATGGTGTCAGTGTTCTGAATAACAGATGACCTCAGATCAGATTTATCTTGAGAGGGATGTGGGGAGGGAAATGAAAGTTAGATGGGGGTGCTTTGGCAACACTGTTCATCTAAAACATTCATGCCAACAAATGAAGCTGAGCTAAACTGTAGGGAGAGGCAGAGAGCGGATACAGGATGAATGAGAGAAGAGAGAGTCAGGCAGAAAGGCAGTGAGAGATAAAGAGCAAGACTTCCTTCTCCACTGTAAGACAAATCAAGTTCTTCACCAAAAAACAACTTACATACTAGGAGTTTGACACACTCTCCCACCTAGAAAAATGCAATAGTTACTGAAATAAACGTATAGATTGACAATATGCTGCAGCCTGAGGTAAACACCATTAAGTTCTCTCGTAAAAGTTTTCTCCCATTTTCCGGCGCTGTGGTACATGAACAGGGATTTGAGCATTATTATAATTTACTATCATATAAAACGAACAGTTAATATGCTGTATAAAATACCACCAGACTACATTTCTTTTTAAATTTGCTGATCTTTGATAAATATACTTGATCCAAACTCGACAAAAATAAAATAAAACACATCAAACTCATCTTTGATAGTCTTTCTGCTAATCCAACAATCACTGGCTCTGACTTTTCACTGGCTAAGATTTAAGAAGAGGGACTAAATAAGACTGAACCGTAATAACAAAAGATTAAACCACTATAACATTGAGATTTTTACTAACCAGCCGGCGAGTCTGTGATGTGAAACGTGACACACCAGGATATCCAAGGAAGAAAGACTACTCATCTACTGCCAAGGACTCTATGGCTATATGCTTATAACGTTTAAATCTGAATATACGTGCTAATATTTTGTAAAAAAAAAATTCTCATTATTTTTATTTATTTATGATCTTTTAATTACTTGCCCAAACTGACTCTTTGGATATTGTATGTAAAGTTGAGCAGTGAAGTGTGGTATATGTGCATTGAACATAACTGTAATGGCTCATTTAAACTTTGTAAACCTTGTAAAACAAGGCAAAAGTAAGTTTAATGATGATCATTGTCATGAACACATTTGAAATGGGAGCGGGGCAAGATTAGTAGTTAGTAAAGTGAAGTACAGGGGGAGGGGCAGAGTACAGAGAGAGAAAGAGAGAGTTAGGACAGACAAAGAAAGGGAGAGGGGGGGGTGTCGAGTGAGAGCACCCAAAAGAACACCTGTTGAGATTAGGGTTGGCACGCGACCCACTCACACTCGCGTGGCAGCTGCACCTCACTGGAACAATGGCAGTAAAAGAGAGAGACAGAGAAAGCGAGAGGAAAGTTTGAATGCACTACTTATCCTTTCAGGTCATGTGTGCGTGTGTGTGTGTGTGGCATACTAATGTGTGCACTGGGAGAGGGAGGGAGAGACAGGGACAGAAAGAAAGAAAGAGAGACAGAGAAGTGTGGGCAGTCAAGAAAAAAAGACGTGTTTTCAAGTTAACTACTAGGTGAAAGGTCTTATTTGTCTTTGGGTTGTAGAATGGGACAGAACAGAGGACACCTGCTCAAGGTAGTGAATAAGGTGTTGGTTTAAAAAGCCTGCCAGCTGTCACAGGTGCACTGAGTTCTGAAGAGTTTGTTAGAGAAGAGAAGTATGAAGAAGAAGCACTACATTTAATTAAGTGTGTTCATACTGATCTAAACATATTCTTATTAAGATGTTTTTCACTTCAATAAATATGTATAATACTTATTGAATGCTTTAAAGTCCTTTTCCATCTATAGCCTATATAGCATATGCTCTAAAACGTTTTCCGGCAATCTCTTATTAAAATGGCATTTAGGAGCGCTGTGAGTTTATGAGTTAACATTCTTATTTCCATTGCAGTTCTGCTCCATGAACACACAAATTGGAGCCCAATTACTCATTGCTTTACTTGGATGCACTGCAGATATGAGGCCATATTGAATATAATTGTACCCAGTGAAATGCATCCAGTAACATTGGTGACTATGCTTTCATACTAATTTCCCAGTGGTGATTCAAGTCACCTCTGACTCTCCTTCCATTTAAACGCAGAACACCTGATCATATATCACATCCACTCTTTCCTTTTCTCTCTCTCTCTCTCTTACACACACATACACACACACACACACACACACACACACACACACACACACACACACACACACACACACACACACACACACACACACACACACACACACACACACACACACACACACACACACACACACACACACACACACACACACACACACACACACACACACACACACACACACACACACACACACACACACACACACACATACCTTCTTTCATTTCCATTTCCAATGCAATTCACATGTTGATGGCAATTTCATGCGCAGAAACATGCTTTTTTGGAAGGTGAAATCATGACAGTGATCACTCATGAAACCTAGCTGGTTTTGAACTAATCCAAAGTGATTTAGTATGCTTGTATTTCACTATCAGTTCTACCTTGCCAAAGTAATGGCATTAATATTGTTGCTCTAACACACACTGCATAACAGAAACGCTTGGATGCCTCTCTATTGCAGAGAGAAATTATATAATTCACCCCTGGTAACTGTTCTGGATGCTTGGTCTGATCTCTGTTCCTCCCTAAATTATTTGCTTCACAGCTGAGCTCTCTTTGGCTCTGCGACGCCATCTAGCGGCCATCCAACACCGCACTGGAGCCTCTACCTTCAGTGTCAACTTGTATGCCTCAGTCCTCCTTTTATTATTTTGGACTCGTTGGTGATTTAAACGTGAAACAAACTTCTTGGTTTTTTTGCTGAGGAAATGCAACAGTCCATAATAAAACGAAAACGATTAAGGCTTTTGTTAACCGCATGTGTTTCTATTATAACCGAAAAACTAAAAGTGGAATCAAAATGTTTTTTCCCCCCAATGATTATAATAACTCGGGTAATGTAAAGCTGACAGCTCAGGCATGTCAAATCAACACTACAAAAACAAACAACTGTACAAAAGCCTCTTTTTAATTTTGTTTTGTTAATTATGGCCATTACTTATTTGTATTCACAACTTATACCTAATTTAATGTTACATTTGATAAGATTTCCTTCGTGCGTAAAAGGTAGGCTATCACATATCCAAATCGCAGTGTCGTGCATTTGTTGTCACCCGTTCTTGTTTGTGTGTCACTCCACGGAAAACTGCACTCGATGTCAGTTAGAAGTGTGCGGATGTGTGCGCAGTTTGCACACGCCTGCTTCTTCGCCTCCCTCTCTTTTCTCTGTCTGGAGGGCTGGAGAGGGGTTTGTTCGATGTGTGTTATGTGACAAAGGACCGCCCAACCCCGCCTCGTGGAGATAGAGAGAGAGAGAGAGAGAAGAGAGAGAGAGAGAGAGAGAGAGAGAGAGAGAGAGGAGAGAGAGAGAGAGAGAGAGAGAGAGAGAGAGAGAGGAGAGAGAGAGAGAGAGAGAGAGAGAGGAAACTCGCAGAGTATACGGCTTGACTTGAAGTCTTTTCTCACACTAGCTTAACGATCATGATGTGTCCAAGAGACATTTCCCTGTTTGTGAAGAGAGGCTCAACTGTTGAACGTGGTCTTGTTTAACATCGCAGTGATGGAGGACCTGGTCAGGGACCACCTGTAGCCCTTCAACAGCTGATTAAAACAATTGTGAAAACAATACTAATCAGTAGGCCTACAATTTAATTTAAGTGATACATTATTGAAATACACATTATATTATACAAACATACAACTGCGTTTTAAAAGCCGAAACTTCAAAGTTTTACTATCCACAACATCTCGGACACACACTGTAAACATTAGGAAATGCATAACTACTACTATCAGCTGCAATGCGCTAACAAGTAATCTGGCTTCATATCCTCTCTATTCAGAATGATAGGTGCGCACCATTCATAACACCAACTCAGAACATTAGATAAATGTTACAGTGTGTATTTTATTCACTATGCAATTACCCAGGCAACATAGTTGTACAAAATGTGCTCATGTGTTAAAGTTTCCATATGGTAAAGTATACTTAGTTTCCCATATAGCTATATTTTAATGGTATACACATGTTCTGGTGGTGAGAGAGTAAAAAGGGGGGGCTCCATAACATAAACCAGTGTCTCTTTAAAAAAATTGAAGTTTCTTGTTGTATTCTGGAATGAGGTCAGACACGAGGCTCCTCATTGCACGCGCTGATTATTATTAGATTCCTTTTTCAACCAATCAGAGCCAAGAGGGGCGTGAGTTTGGCACAGAGGCAGGGTAGCGACAGCACAGGATTGGTGGATTTTTATCGC
Source organism: Gymnodraco acuticeps (assembly GCF_902827175.1). NCBI lineage: Eukaryota > Metazoa > Chordata > Actinopteri > Perciformes > Bathydraconidae > Gymnodraco > Gymnodraco acuticeps. The sequence goes on along the minus strand of NW_022992336.1, from coordinate 1,411,629 downwards.
CGTTGTATCTCCGGGAAGGGATAAATACAAGCAAGGGGGGCCGGGACTGGAGGGCTGCTTGAAACTCGACTGCAGGTCTGCAGATGGAAGGCGAACAGTGTAACTCTAGGCTTCTTTTTTTCCTCCCCAGCATGCATGGCTTTTGTTTCTAGAAGAGGGGACAGAGCTGATGCAGAGAAAAGCACTTACCTTACACACAGTACTTCGGAGCCCTTTTTAAGTGCCCGGGTGCTCAGTGTGGCACTCAGTCTGCGCTCTGCAGCTGCATCATAGACTATGTTCAGTCCCCACACGGCTGAATTTGTTTTATAACACAGAAGGAAGAGACTGAGAGGGACAGATAACAGGGTACTCAGTGGAGAGGGCTTTACTGTCCGTGTTGTTTTAACACCCACAGAACCTGGAAATTAAAGTTTTTTTTACACATCTAGCCTTGTTAAAGGCTACGCTGGACTGTTATTGAGTTCACTGCACATCTCAGGAGTGAATTATTTCTTGCGCGTGTTTTTTGCCCAGCTCAAACTGTGAAGAGGAGCAGAAAAGAGCTGAGTTTGCTTTAAAGTGAATCGGAGGACCAAGGAGAGAGCAAGAGCAAGTACACTGCTCTGCCTTTGAGTGTATATCTGGACAACATGGTGCAGAAAATGAGCCACACGGAGAGCACCGCCGAGGCGCTCTCCTTTTTCGCCGGGGATTCGAGCTCTGATTCCGGGGCGTGCATGGACCTGGACCCGGCTGCCTCGCCTCTTTCCCCGGGCTCCACGGCTTGTTCGACTGCCGGGGACAAGCTCGCAGAGAACCCGGCATGGTGTAAAACTCCCAGCGGCCACATCAAGAGACCCATGAATGCGTTTATGGTGTGGTCACAGATAGAGAGGAGGAAGATCATGGAGCAGTCCCCGGACATGCACAACGCTGAGATCTCCAAGAGGCTGGGGAAGCGGTGGAAGCTGCTGAGAGACAGCGACAAGATCCCCTTCATCAGGGAGGCAGAGCGGCTTAGGCTCAAGCACATGGCGGACTACCCCGACTACAAGTACCGGCCCAGGAAGAAGGTTAAGTCAAGCGTCTCCAAGCCTGGCAGTATCGGAGACAAGGCAGAGAAACTCAACAGTAGCTCTCTCAACACCAGCACTAAGACATCCTCATCTTCCAGGAAGAATGGATCCAAATCACCCAGCAGCAGCAGACCCCACAAATCACTTTTCGGGAGCAGCAGCAGTAGCACCAAAGCATCACCTTTTGCCTCTGAGCACACATCAGAGCACCACCATAACTCTCTCTACAAGTCGAAATCTGTCTCCTCAGCAGCCAAGCAGATACCGGATGCCAAGAAGCCCAAGCGGGTTTACGTCTTCGGCAGCAGCGGGGCCAACTTGAGCGTCAGCCCCCCTTCCTCGGTTGTGGTCCCCGCCAGCCCAACACTCAGCAGCTCGGCGGAGTCCAGCGACCCGCTCAGCCTGTATGAGGACGCGGCCAGCGGTAGGGAGGAGGGAGCAGACTCCCCAGGCAGCAGCGGCAGCCTGGGCGGATCTTCGGAGCGAAACGGCGGGCACACATACAGCAGTCGGCGGACTTCCTCACCAACTCCCTCCGGCTCTCACTCCTCCGCCTCGTCCCACTCTTCCTCCTCGTCTTCCTCGGAAGATGAAGAGTTTGAGGACGACATGCTCGACATTAACCCGAGCCCCAACTTTGATAGCATGTCGATGGGGAGCTTTGGCTCCTCGGTTCTGGACAGGGACTTGGATATGAACTTTGAGTCTGGCTCCGGGGGTTCCCACTTCGAGTTCCCCGACTACTGCACGCCCGAAGTCAGCGAAATGATCTCCGGGGACTGGCTGGAGTCCACCATCTCCAACCTGGTGTTCACGTACTAAAAATAACGTCAGGTAACGTCCTGCAAGCTCAAATATGACCACAAACAAACAGGAGTTCCTGGTACAGTGGGCAAAATAGTTTGTCCACCCGACTAGTAAAAACCCACTGAAACTAGCCCCCGTCCCTTCTCGTCTAGATAGACAAGCGCTACAAATCCTTGGAAAACTTTAAAGCGAATAAGTTGCTTTTTGTACTTTCCAATGGATGCGTGGACTGTGGACTTTGGTTCAACCACAGAAGTGGAGTGCAAACACGAGAAGGAGAGAAAAGGAGACTGGCTGTGTTTCCTGACAGTGAAACGCTCAGTCCTGAACTGTTTTTGAAATGAACAACTTTAACTGTGATTGATTTGCGGCCAGCCGTTCACTTAATCAATGTTGTTGCTGATGAAAAAAGGGACATTTCACAACTTTTTACCAATTGCCAAGTGAACTCCACCACTAAAAAGGTACAGAAATAGGACTGTCGTGCAACATTTTTATTGTGGTGTGTCACCCAGAGGGATTTTTTATAAAACCGAGGTGGGTTGGTGTTTTTAAAAAGTCGAATATTTTCTCAAACGCAAAAAAACATGTTAAGCATGATAGCCTACTTTGTTCCTATCTTGTGCTGAGATTTTCTGCAAGACTGTCGAGCAGTTTAAAAACTAGTATTAGGGTTATTTAAAAGGATAGGTGGCACTCGCTTTCGGTTCTTCTCTTTAAAAAAAAAAAAAAAAAAAGGACATTGAAATAATCACCAGCTGTTGTAATTTTTTCAACCTTCAGGATTCAAACGCAACTTCAAATCTGTGCTGAACTTTATACACGTGTTCTCTACGATTCAGGACCAAACTTCTTTGATTTCAGATGATAGCTATAGAAAAATCCTCACCGATTTTTTTTTCATCCTCTGAGCTTTGTTTTGTACATGTATTCAGATGCCATTTTATATGGGATGTTGTATTTATATACTGGGCCAAGCATTTTCGACTTGATCATTTTTTTAATTTCTTGTAAACATGATCTAGTCCTGTTTTTCTTACACGGTTGTTTGTCAGTATGTTTGTGTCTGTCACATTTCCTTCTCAGGCGAAGGGCTAGAGTTTTAAAAACACACAACTTTTGATTTCATTTTATATTTAAATGTACACACTTTTTGGACACTGAAAAGAGAGGAAACAGTTTGATTATTTTCTCAGTGTATTTTTGTACAAATCTATATAGAAAATGGGGGAGTCAACAATCCGTGTGTGTAGCCTAATACAGCTGTATTGGATTTCCGAATTTTTAATACCCCATCAGGCTGGTTTTCATGCTGCCTTCAAGTGCTCATGGTAAACTCGGATTTAAGATATTTTATCGCCTGTTCAAATGCTTTTGTAAGGACAACCAGCATAATAGACCTTCTATCACTGTGGTGCCTATTGTTTAATCCTTAAAATGTTAGGCACCAAGTTATTTTATACATACGTGACCTGAGCAGATGACATAAAAATAAGCAGGTGTGTAATTGGTCTTTTACTTTACAATTTGACACATTTTCTTTGACTTTACCAGCATATACTGACAAGACTTATTTGATGTCCAAACCATGAATATCATCTCTTGTCAGTACAAACCTGATTTACTTAACTACTGTTACAAGGATACAATTACAAATGTTCCTACAGCACTTGAAAGCAGCACCAGCCTTTGTATCTGCCTACCTTCTACGTTTACAGTGCCAGTCTGCAGGCTCCTTAAAGACACAGGAATGCATTATTTCTAGAGGCTATTCCTGTGGACCATGTGGGTTTAACAGCATCACTATCTTAAGCATCCATTTGTTTTTTTCACATTTCCCATCAGATATCTTGCCTATAACAACAAATGAGGAGATTGTAGCTTTAAATTTGACTTATTTCTTGATGTTTTCATTAATTGATGTCACATTTGCCAATCAACCTCTTGATTGAACCAACTATCAATACAGCAAGCAAACAACTAGGATGATAACATCAAGCATATTCAAATGTCTGACTTGAGTTCCGCAACACCTACTTATACTGCGTTTCTCATTGTATTTGAATATATAATCTTTTCTACTTGTCAGCTAACTATTAGCTAATAATTGTTTTAGTATCTTTATGGCATGGTGAATAGCATTTGTATTTCAGATTCAGGTCATTAGCTGTTGTGTTTTTCAGAAAAAAAAAAAAAATGTGGAAAAACGATGAAACGTGAACTCGATCTTTGTATATTTGACTGTATCATAAAGCAAAAAAGATTGTGTGTTTATGTACGTTGTTGCTATCGAAGACAGGCACTGTCCAGAACTGCTATCTTTTACACATCCTTACTTACATTTAAGATGGTCAGTTCAGGACTCTTTTTTTATATATATATGAAAGCATTTTTAAATATATTGACTTTATTTTTCATCCATCCTGTGCAATATGCTGTGTAGAATTATCATTTATTGTCTCTAATCATGCCATAACAAAGGAACCACCCTTTTTTTTGAAACTCAGAGAAAGGGGGGGAAACTCATGCCAGCTAAATTGTGTCCATTCACTGCCTGTCAGATTGTTGATATAAACTTGTGTACAGAACTTTTTCAAGGAAGGAAATAAATATCAGCTGGAACTGAAACTCTACAACTCTCTTCTTGATTCTTGACCTTTGTATGTTTTCTCTAACTCTCAGCAGCAGGAAAAGGCGACACGTTTGTAGACATAGATATACTAGTGTCTTATAGCAAATCCTTATTATCGTAACCGACTTTATGTATTTATTGGCACGACAATGCTTTCCGAAAAGATATAAAAAGAGAGTAAGATTTCAAACTAAGAACACACACTCATTATCATTGATTTTAAACCTTACTATATGTATTCCCAAAAGTGGTTAACATAGAGAACCCAACTTTTAAGAAATGAATAAAATGGATTTTTAGCAAATCCTCTCCAATTGTGTACATACTGCATCCTCTCTCTTTTGAATGAAGCACAGATGATTGTGGGCACCAAGGTGTGAAATGAAAAGGCCATATATTTCATAGTTCATTCTTTTAGTTATTAAGTTAAAATACTTTCTTTCGCGAACATCTCCATATATGAAAAGAGGAGTTTCATTCAAGTTTCACATTTGGTGAGTATTGTCCATGTCAGCACATATTTTGTGTACACAACAGGTTTTCTACATTGAGTGTAAATAGCCCACAGATGGTCCACAAAGAGTTTGCAAAGCTCATCACTGAACTATGAAAAAGCACACTTTTATTCCCAGTTACACAACAGTAGGCATGACTGATTTCAATAGTTGTATATCAATCTCTCCCTCTCTACATACTTAGGATGCATGGTCTTTATTCTGTAAAGCCTCTGGGAAGCTTATACCAAGCACACTGGAGCCAAGAAATAGATATATTTATATAGACTCAGACAGAGAAAATCAATAAGATTATTTTAACCCTATGGTGACACATATTTAATAGGTTTCATGTTAAGCCCCCATAAGGCTTAAGTCTACATCATGCATTCAAAATTAATCTTAGTAGGGGAGTGTTGATGTAAGACTTTGATGTCCCATACTGATGATTATATGGTCTTGTGACGTCACATAAGTATAGAAATCATACAATAATTTGTAATCCCAATTCCTAAAACCTGTAACACTATACCTGCACCAACATTTTAAGAAGTTACAAAATGTCTAGAATATCTACTGTTACAAGTGTAAAACATAATAATGGATGCATGAACAGATAGTTCTTGTCCACTTAATATTTAAAAAAAAAACAATCACTGTTAAAAGAGTGATGCATTAGAAAAAGCCTGCTGTAACAAATGCCTGCATCTTTCAACACATCCCCCTGAAACGTCAATACTCATAGAATCAAGAACCCAACTTAAAAGCTCCTGTGCGCTGACCAGATGAAGCTTCACATGAGGCTACTGTAAACACATGATGTGTATTTATTCACCTAGAGGCCACATTATAAACAGACCATGAAGTGATGAAGGCGAGCAGATTTCACCATCCCATGACTAACAGTACTGTTTTATTACTAATGTATTAGTCATTACTAAAGTAGCCAATTATGCTGCCTGCTTAGGTTTGTCTAATTGCCAAAAATGTATTCCTTCTGAAGAATAAAATCTCACTAATTTACATCATGAATCAAAGCTGCACACACACTAAGGTCATTTTAATTGGGTGAATTATAAGAAATGGCTGTGATAAAGGCTGTTTATTGGCGAATACACACTCATAAGTTTAAAAGGTAAATATTCTTGGGCTTCATATCCAGGCAAACTGAATTTATTTTATTCTAGCCTGTAGTGCTGCTGTATGCTGGCTGTCTGGTGTTCAGACAGTCATGATTTCCCCTCCCCCTCTCCCAGACAGACCCTTATCGTGGGGGAAGGGCTGGTTTAGCAGCAGTCAGCCAAGGGCCCTCCAGCATAGCTGACAAGCATGGCTGTCTGTCTACGATGTGTGTGTGTGTGTGTGTGTGTGTGTGTGTGTGTGTGCGCGTGCATGTGTTTGTTGTTGAATCTATATTCATCAAATTGAACCCCATGACATGACTTTCCCTGCAGATAGACCAGACATTATATGTCTACCTCACATAATACCCAATGTATCTTCTTTGAGTAATTATTGTTCTTCGTCTTCCGTCAAAACAGCACACTATGTAATAATATTGCATAAGGAATCTTCACCAAGCACTATGAACATTGCTGTATGTATTTGTTTACTGTGACTCCCTGTAGCAATATTTTAGCACTATTGCATAACAGCCTAATTAGTTGTATAAAATTACAGGTACCATAGCTGTTACCGTGTGCAGCCATTATGTACGGTATAAACACTAACGGTTAATTCAGTTCATAGAGCTTTGCATTGCTCAATGTTGTAATTGGATGCAAAATGGTAATAGCAAGCAAGGCTGTTCATTATTTTGTCTATCAGTCACACATTATACCATATGTAGATGTTTAAATAAGCACTCGTGTGCATGTCATATTAGTTGAATTGCCTGTGTGTAATGAGTAGGTTAGTAGAAAATGTTCAGTATGTATTTCATTAAAAATGTAGGTCCTAACCAGGTTACATTTCTTACCAAACACAGTATTATATTCTGGTATCAGACTTGGTGTCAAGACTTCTCAGGCAAGAATAAGACAAAACATCTGCAAACTGTATTAAAAGCTCCCAGCCATTTTAATTGTGATACATCTTGATCTAACAAAGAGCTCAAAGGTCTGTCATGTTGCCTAATTTAGATGTGTTGATGTGCGTTCTCTGCAATCTATTCATCTGTTGTTATGTTATAGACATTAATAGGACAACAGGAGAGGACAAACTCATCTACAAGATGCAAAACAGACAACACACTCATTTCTTATACATTACATTCAACCCTCAATACCCTGGTGCAAAAAGGAGCTAGGCTTGCAGTTGTAGAGTCAATACAATGAGTGTGCACTAGTGCATTAATCCATAAGGGATTTTATGGAGCTGCTACAACCAAAGCCTTGCAGCATTACAACCATATGCAGATATATGCATTTTATCAAAGCCTAAATGGCTTAGTTTAATTACTGACTTAGCACAGACTGTAAACACTGTCTTCTTTTCAGCTGGCATACATATGCATTTTGTGTTGCCCAGTGTGCACATTTATATAAATACTTGTTTGGTATAATCTTGAAAATGGTGCTAATATCTACTTTTGTCTCAATTTGTGTGTGAGAATCTCCTCTAACTGTACTGTGTGTAGCCAGTTCAGTTTGCAGTCTCATGCCTGGCTCAGCTGACTGCAGTGGGAGATATGCAGGCAGCAGCCAGCCAGGGCAGAGCAGAGTGGGCTGACTGCTGGAGTCAGTGGCCCAGTAAAACCACAGCGGGGAGGATAAGAGCTTTGCTGAAGGGGGGGGGGGGGGGGGGGGGAGAGAGAGGCATGACTGCATCTCTATGTCTGCCTGTCTGTATATGTATCTCAGCCCAGAGGGGGTGGATGCTGTAATGGTGGTGGTGTTGATGTTTGGTGTATGACTATTTATCCCCTCTTCTCTTACTGTCATTATGTATTGTGTCTCACATATGAATGAAGGAAACAGTGTCTGTAATATATTTTTCTTCTAATTATTATCCCTACCTGACTTGCTCTGTCTGCGTATGTGATATGTTCTCGAAGGCATGCATCACATAAACAGAAACATCATACAAACAGCAACCCACAGACACATTGCTGTTTGTTTGTCTGGTTTGTTTTCAGGAGCAGGTATTCTGGGTGAGAGAGGTATACTTCATGTGTTCCTGCCAAGAGATGGAAGAAAAACCTGTGCGTCAGTTACTTGGAAGCAACAGATATTTCCGGCAGGGGCACATTTTTATCTTCTATTGTAATTGTATGTATGTGCATCTACATGTCTGTTGTCTGTCTGGTGGTTTTCTTTCCTTGGTCAATAAAATATGACATCAGGACGAAGGGGAAGACTAACAACTGGCAAACTGGGAGACACTTTAGGAATTATTCTCTGCCTCTGCTTGTCCCTGATGCCTCTGTTCGGGCAACATGCCACCACTGGTTGCTACACCAGAAACATCTTGTGTTACTTTGTACCTGGAAACGATTTTGCTTCAGGGTATAAAAAAAACATTGATGCATTAGAATGTAGTTTGACTGCAGGTGTACTGAACTCTGATACCTCATTCACACCAACGCAACTCCGGTTCAAGCTCCGTGCTAGAGCTTTTTAGGTTCAGAACCAGTTCTTCGGTTTAGCTCTGGCTCTTTTCACACCGCCCAGAGTCCGACTGGTAAAGCGTCGTTGCGTCATCGTTTGCGTCATGACGTAACCGTTTGCGTGCCTGCTTCATAAAGCCAAACCGCGCGGATGAAATCAGTTGCATTAATTTCTTATGGCTCTATCTGCAGCTTTTCCGGAGTCATTTATGTGGTTTAGTTATATTCTTATAAAAAGTGTACTCGTGTCAATAAAGGTTTTTTTAAAACACAACTGCTTCCGAGGTCGGTCTTATTTCTTAAGGTGGACTGAACCATGAGTGTGGAGTAACGTTGTATCTTTCATTTAAATGAACTGTAACCTTCACCCAGGTATGTAACAGCTGTTTGCAAATGAACACGTGAAGTAAAGTTTAATATTTATAGTTTTATAGATTTATAATGAGTTATAATGAGAGGTGATCAACGTGAATGTTCAGGTTCCACCTTAACACGCACACACGTTGCTTCACCGTGAGCAGAAACCTTTGTCTATGGCAGAAACACTGAAACTCTTGTTACGTTTCTCCATCGTTGTGTACAAACTGGATAAAACGCGAGCTTTTTGTTGTTGTTCAGGAGTTGATCTGTCTCTGCCCCTGCCCCCGCCTCGACGTAAGCGTGACGTAAGTGGTGCTTTTGCTCTGGCCGGACACTTTTTTGGTGCTTGAAACGAACCGGATTCTGGAGCTAAGAGGCTGCTCCGCTGCGGTGTGAAGAGGAAAACCCGGTGCTTTTCAAGCTCCAGCTCCGAACCGGCCCTGAAACACCGTTGGTGTGAATGAGGTACAGGTGTTCTGTTGTGCTTTTTGATACAACAACCAAAATACCTATTGTTCTCAGTTTAGCAGCAGATCTATTAATGTATTCATCTGATAATAATAACCGATTACTAATTTAGGTTTGGTTTACAAACTACCAAATCTGTATGCATATGGGCAATGCATGTTGTTATATAGGGAGTGTAATTAAGTAATTCAATTATGATTTTCTATTAACGAAATATTCCTGCAAAATGAAAAAACATACAAAGATAGCTGAAATCGAACAAGATGAATGAGCCAATTTTTCTAAACCTCACAGGCCTACTTTGCCTCCAAATTACGCTTTCCAGTCTAAGAGGTTTCACCTTGTTGCAGAGTTGCCATTGTTTATATTTACTGCCACTCTGTGCATTAACAAACAAAGAGACCTTTTTTCCCTTTTGTCTCTTCCTTTGTTCCCCTGCTGCTGCTGCTGCTGCTGCTGCTGCTGCTGCTGCTGTCCAGACACAATGGTAGTCTCCAAGCAGTGCATCCAGAAAAGTTTTAGTGAGCCGCAGCCATGCTATTTGCACACTTGACATTGAGAAAAAAGACAAGAAAATAAATAAATGATAAAGCAGAGTGTGACAGCTTTATTCCTTTAGTGGGCACTTGAATAAGAAAAGAGAAGGGAAAGAGTTATCAAAGGGGGAAATCTACAAGGTGCGAGCCACATCTAACACAACGTTACATTTAGATACAAATTAAATATTTGAAAATAAATAATATATCATAACAGAAACACTGATTAGTTTATTGACTTGGGTAAGTAAACTGATCAAATAAAGTTGGTGAGCTCAAATAAATAAATACATCTAAAATCAAACTGTTCCACTGTGCTCCATGGTATTCAGACATCTCCACAGTCCGTCTGCACTGTTGTGTTCATAGTTGTTTGACTTTGAGAGGGCGGGACTCTTTGGAGAGCGAAATGAACTAGGCGCGGCCAAAAGGAGCCCCATCCATCTATCACACGTGTAGACAAAGGGGGACTCCACAACACAAAGCTAGATGTGCCCTCTGAAACTTTTTCCACGACAAACGGCGACGCGCACAGAGCAAAACACCCCCAGGTGAGTTGTCTTCTGCCTATACTTGAACCCCCGGCGTGATTTTTGTGAATTTATTTCCAGTTAAAAGTTGCTGCTGTAGTTGGTGCGTCAGCGCTCAAACTTGAGCACAAAGCAGGAGAGAGGGAGAGACACATAGAGAATGAGAGGCAGCGAGGAGAGAGAGCGAGAGGAGCGGTCCCCTTTTCCTTTGTCTGATGCGGGGCGCTTTGAGGAGAGAACTTGATGGGATGCTCAGACACGCATCTTCATAACGCTTAAAAATAATCAACTTATCATAGTTATAATTAGTCAGTTAAGCTCATTGGAGGTGAGATGGAGTTTGTGCAGCTGCCGTATTTTTGTCTCTCGGGGATGTTGCGACGCGCAAGACAAAGCAACTGTCTGTCAGAAGTTTGCGAAGAAAAAGGAGCTTTTACGCACACTGGAAAAAAGACAAAGTGACAAGTATTAGTTCATAAATAGTTTGTAAATAGTTTCCCCCCCGTGCAGTAGTTTTTTGATAGTGGTGTTCGTGGTCTTGCGAAGTTGCCAGTGCACTGAGGGAATTCCGAACAATGCAATCAGGTGTAAAGTCTCAAAGAAACTAATTGTGACACATAATTCCACTTGTTGCGTGAATAAGGAACACTATTCCGAGGATAAACAATGAATATCAATTATGTTTGTTTTGAAAATCACTAAGCAACTTGGAATAGTTTATTGGAAACTGAGCAACAGGTATAAGTCGCTGCAGCTTCTTTGTTACAGTAAAGGCTCCTTTGTTCTCAGTCCATACAAAAAAAACTAGCAGAAAGAAGCGCAATTCCACAAGGAACGTCGTTTTTGGAACGACTTAAATATTTTGTATGGGATAAAAAATATTTCGAATGTAGTTGTTTAATTTCCAAAGTAGAGAATACGCTTTTAGTCCCCCTGTTTTCTTCAAATATATAAACCCCGCCGGAAAGCGTCAAGATAAATGAACTTTTATTGTGGAATTTTACCTTGAATTTTTTAAGGTCTCTAAAACACAAATGTAGTTTACATTTTTGTTTTTAAAACTTTCTTCTTCATGTGAAGGTGTGGCCAAACAAACAACTTGTTTGAATTTGCTGCATTCCATTGTATAGTATCCCTACCCTTACACTTTGTATTTGGCAACAAAGAAGAACAATATGCACTTATAGATGTATTTGTTGTATGAAACAGAATTCGTTTTGCAAACAATTGTTTTTTGATACATTTATTTTTCAAACTTTTACCAACTCATACAGCAACTTTTAAAAGTCTATTATATTCACACCCTAAGTTCAATAGTTTATCAACAAATATATCATTTCATTTATTATTTGAGCAGTTTGAAACAATGAGCAGTTTATGCGCAAGTTTTAATGCTTTCAATCTTTTCTTTATTCCTCTGGGATCTGTCCTTAGGTGGATTTTAACACCAGATTAACCAGGAAAGCGTTTCTGCTGTTGGAGGTTAAGGAAAGAAAAACTGTGGAAATCACATGGAAGTCACCTATCAAGCAGCTTTTAAGACGCAGAGGAGGATTAAGAGACTGTGCAGTTTTCTTTTGGAGAAGGTGAAGACTCATCTTATAAGGATTTAAACTTCAGGAGCAGCAGTGCCAGGCGGGATGCATTTCAGGCACACTTGGAAATATGAAACTCATGGAGACACTTTGAGGATTATACAAATGTGTAGTGTGTCTCTCCACAAGACAACTTTCCAGCCAAAAGTCACTGGGACAGCAGGATATTGCATTTGTGATCCTCAGAGGCCCTCCACATTGGTAGGTGATATTACTTTGTTCTGGGATGTGGCACTTGTTCAACCCTTTGATTGCAGGGCTGTCTTGCTCACTTGGAAACAGGACTGACCAGCAAACCCAGATATGAACACAGACATCGCCTCCATTCATTTCCCAATATTAATAGAATTTTGGTAGAGGCTGCACTTTATGTGGATTTTTACATTTGTTTTAAGTGCAATTCTGAGCTACATCTTAAAAATAGCGTCTCTGACATTCCAACATTATTTTCCTCTTACCTGTGTTTTAGACAAACACTCTATGATTATGCCATTCTCCAGATTCTTCTATCATATCAGTCACTATCCCAAGAAAATAGGTCAATATCTTTTAGACGTTTGGACAATAATCTGGAATTACATTTTTTTTATGATGACAGCATAGTGTTTTGTAGACTGACGCCAAACCAGGATTCATTTACTTAACTAATGACTAACTTATATATTAAACTCATATTTCTTGATATACAACACTTTTACATAAACTTATATTTTTTATTTTACAATATGAATGAACCTTTCCTGAATGTTCTCATATTATATGCAATTAACATGTGTTATGCCCAAAGTTTCTGTGTAGCTGACTTTGACTGATCCAGTGCAGTGTGTTTGGCCTATTCATTTATTCTTAATCAGTTATCCCATGTTTATTTGATTTGAGATGTAGCAGTTGGAGTAGTATTTATAGTATTTTATGAATAGTGCTCTTAAATGCAATTAGTAGTTTTATTGCTGAGAATAAACATTATTGCACTGTTGACCTTGTGGTAACCTATCTACATCTGAAAATAAAACAGAAACTTGAACTCCTGTGATGGACAAGTGTTGAGCAGTTGCGTAAACACAATTTATTAATATTGCCTATTTTCATGCAGCAGTCGATGAAGGCAAGAAAAAGTAACGAGAGATGCATAATAAACCTCTTAACCTGTGCCTATACTTATGCTAGAGTGAGTGAGAGAGAGAAAGCAAGACACACTCCTTATCAATGATGTCATTGAGGGCCAATGAGAGCACACGGTGGTACTTGTCGGCATCCAAGCTCCGCCCCCGGCCTCTGTGCATGGCGGCCCACATGGTCCTGCAGCAGCATCACTCTCTCACCATGCTGTGCTCTGCGGAGAGAAGCAGACACACAGAGATGTTGCTCTTGGCTGTGTGCTCTGATTTTAATCTACCATGTCCGCTCCGAAATAGCTTGTTTATCTGTAAGCATATGCAAGGAACAACTTGGGGAGTGGTGGGGAGAGAAAACACTTTTGTTGTTTACATTACAGATTAGACTAGAAAATATCAGGCCTTGAAAAATGTGATGTAAATAAGAATGTGATAACATAACACCCAGGCTGGTGAGGATAAATCATCGCTCAGCCAACTGAGAGAGATGCTTTTTTATGTGGCTGTAAATTACTGTATGCTTTTATAGGTTTAATTATAGAAAGTAAATTGCCTTAACTAAGCCCAATAGATCACATTTATAGGGTCTACCTGGTATCTAACAATGGCAGTATCGATGTCAGCCTAACAACAATTAACCTGCAAGTGTGACCAGAGCTTTCATACTGCAGTTTCTCTCCTCTTCTGCTCTTGTGGCACAGGCTGGTCGCCTGGGAATGTGGGTCAGTCAACACGGTGTCACACAGGTGGGACAGATGTAGGTCAGTGGCAGAGGATGGGTGCTGATGAGTCATCAACAACAGGAAGCAAGGACAGAGGATGCAAGAGAGAGATGGAGACATTAATAATAATTGTGATCACATTTTACAGAGTAAAATGTGAAGCTTTATTTAAGCATAATACACATGTGTATTTTTGGTCTTATTCAGTTCATGTGTAAGTAGATCCAATGATCCTGCTTTTAACATTAGAGCTCTACACCCCTCCTGCCTTACTATTTACCTACTTTGGATTACAAGTGTGCACATTCAGTCCAGTACCCAGTTAATGAACTTGTGAGCGAAACAGAAACATCAGGTTAAGCATAACTAATCATTGTGACAGGCCCAGCACTGAGCTCTTAATAGGCATGGTTTCAGCTACAATACAGTCTGCTCCGCTGTGTGTAGCTTAATTACATTGCTTATCTGTAATGCCATTATCAAGTACACTGCAGTTTTCATAACATTTGCCATTTGGTGGACGCTTTGTGAGAGAATGCGTTTTTTATTCATACAGACGTCCCAGTGGGAGTTGAGCCTCTAAACCTAATCCATTGAGTTACATGGGACAACATTTGCACAGCAATCGGTGGCATCTTCCAGCTCCGAAGTCTCAATATCCCTCTAAGCTGGAATGCTCATTAAAATAGGCAATGGTTTCACACCATCTCTGTCTCTGCAGCATATGCACAACTAAATCTCTGTCAACATAATCTCTTATCCCATCGGTATTTGCTATTACACTACTATAAAGTACTTCATTCTTGTATTTCTGGTGAAGTCTGATTAGCATCACAAAGTATATAACTTTGGAAAGTAGCGCTTTGACATCAATCCTACAGACATGAATGTATTCTATAGTCTGCGTAATTCTGACGTTATATATTTGTGTATGCATGGCATGTTCGTGAGCTGGACTGATGTTATGCAAAGAACATTAGGCTAGAGTAAAACATCAGGCCTAGAATAACTGATCACCACTGTAAACCTAATTCTCTTAGACATCCTGTGGTTAGCCTCAGGAATGCTATCAGGTTTATATCAACCACTCATTACATGTAGCTTGTGGGCATTGCATGAAATAACTATAATGCTTGTATGTACAGTAGTTATATTTTCTGGTTCATCAAACAACTAAATGAGAACAAGACTGGTTATGGTCCAATCTGTAATACATGAAGAGTTGACCCACTACTATGTTAACATTGTGCTTTATTGGATTCATACTTAGTTTTTCCATCTAAAGTGTAATTTCAGATCCTCTGATACAAGCACTGACAGATGGAGAAAGACATTTGGAGTTGGACTTCAAAAATAGTACAGCCTTTTAAACAGATTTTCAATGTACTCTGTTTCTTTAGAGGAAACAAATACTCTGTTATGATTTTGTTAGTTTTTCCTAGTTGAATTTAGGTTGATGCTCCCTTTGTGCATACCAGAGACTCATTCAGGACTACAGTACAGTATTACAGTGCAGTAAAACATTAGGCCCACCATCCCTAATCGTGACGACAGTCCTGATTCTCTGAGCTACAGGCATCCCGTTGCAAACTATCAGAGCTTAGTTTAACCACTCAGCGCCTGTAGCCGCGAGATAAGTTAACGTGCTCTGCTGGCATGCTAATACATACCCGCACTGGGGGGACAGGAATACATTATTTCTTTATGACTGCGCATGAGGCAGAGCGTTTGAAGGAGGGGAGGGAGAGATAGAGAGAGAACATAGGGAGATGAAGCTGGAAAAAAAGACATGGGGTTAAAATATGGGCAGGAAAGAAAGTAGGCAGAAAGAGAGAAGTGAGACAGAAGAAGAGGGGACGGGGAAAGTAGGAAGAAGGACAGGACACATAGTATAATGCTCTATATCTGTCTCTCTTCAGTTTATAGTAATTTTCTCACCATGACGGAGAGGGTTAGTCATTTTTATTTCTGACTGTGACTGAGTTTTTGAAAAACATAGTCCTCCAGACCCTCCTCACTCTTTACAGCCAATAAGACTGGTAACTGAAAAGCTTTTCAGTAATATTGAAATAAGTCAGGAGCTCAGGAACAACCCAAGGATTGCTTTTGCAAATAACAGCGGATTTATTTTACTGCTGTGTCCTGCAGCCACCATCTTATGACCTTTTGAGGGATTTGTCCTGCTTTGAAATATCCAAATCATGCTGTGAGAAATAGCTTTGAAGATAACATTAAACAATATTGCAATGACTAAAATGCATCTTTAAACATTTGTATTACTCTTAGTGCGGAAAGGCAAGGATTTAGATCTCTGAGGGTAAATGTGGACAGGACTTTGTCATGAAGATTGCTCTTTAGTTATTTTATGTTTGGGTTTAAATGTTAATGTCCTGCTTTGTGCCACATTGCGTGCTTACTCTTTTCTGCCAGCTGCACATTGGCCCTCTGGGATGTCAGTGGAGTCAAAACTGAAAGGCAGACAATAGCATGACAAACCAGTTGGAAAACTCATGAAGGTAAACACCAAATCAAAATTCTCTGGATGGGAGCTCGCATGGTGTGTTGTGCAGCAGGTAAAACTTCCCCTGAAGATATTGCTTTTTTTCTCCTCCTCCCATCCCAGGTGTAGATATAGGGACACCATTTCCAATAAGAGCGCTAGCCAGTTGTCGGTCTATTACAGGTCAACTTATTACCTCCATAAATGCACAGCATGTTGCTGTCTGGGGATGGACTGATAATCCCTCTAAAGACTGAGGTTTTATCAAAGCTAAATCTGCTCCTTCTCACACACACACACACACACACACACACACACACACACACACACACACACACACACACACACACACACACACACACACACACACACACACACACACACACACACACACACACAGAAGATGAGCAGCAACACACAGACGCACATATGAAGATTGACTTGTATGGCAAGCAGACAGACACGTGTATAAACCAGGATTTTATCACAGACAAATCTGTTATCGTCTGGTAGTTAGGAGATTAAGACACAGTGATTTTATAGATACAAACACACACCCCTGTGTCATCAGAGGATAAACACTGGCTTGTATACTGAATGCACAGTACAGTTAAATGATACAAGTACTGCTGAGCTTTTAATGCTGTGATTTACTGTGGTTTAATACTATGATAAAGTCTCTAGAAATCATTTTGGTGACAGTTTTTATGTGGGCACTTATTCTGTTTTTGGATTACCATTTCCTTTCATTCACCGTCGGTCCATTATTGTGCCGTCTCATTCTCAGATTTATAGATTGTAAAGGTGGCTCTTTGTTTTGTTCATCTATATTGACTATCTTTATGTAAGCTAGTTATCTTTTTTTGCACCTTCTTCCTAATATAAGTGTGAGCATTTAAAAAAAAGCGATGAAACCTTTTCACTCTAGTTGCCTTTTATGCCTGATATCCTTTGCTATGAGTTTGAAGAGGCGTATCATTTGCATAATGGAATCCTTGAACTTGGTCAGTGGGCAGCTTACCTTTTCAAAAAGACTTTAATACTTTTAAAATCATAAAATGGTTCCCTATTCCCAAAGCAGGGTTGTTATTCTTCCAGATTGTCTAAAAATGTGTGTAGGCTAGAGCTGAGACAGAAGAAAGACGTTTACATCCTTTTCCTACTTGTAAACAAATCTATGATGTGTCATTTTTTCTACATTTCTGGCAGCTAGAAAGTAATGTTTCTCTGCATCAGATAGTAACTTGCCTTACCTGTCAGACACAACCCAGTTAAGCTCAAACTAAAGCCTCTGACAGCCGTTTTTAGTCTGTAAACTAAAGCCTGTTCCTTTGAAACTGAAGGCATCCTCTGATTTCCTCAGAACGTGTACTATTTTGACAGTAATTCTTTAAAATATTTACTTTGCAAGACAAAAAAAGATCACATCAAAATAGGGATAAAAGCACAGGAGAATGACTAAGAATCTGCAGTGATGTAAAACCATTAGGGAATGCAATACATGAGCACAAACTGTAATGCTGCTGCCCTGTAAGTGTCTCTATGAAACGTTTTTCAGACACTACAAAACAATCCCATATTTTGTCATTTTTTATTTAATAAAATCAAGCTTATAATTAGGTTCCCTTTAACAGCTTGAAAAAATACTAAAAACATGTACATAAAGTTGATATTATACTCGCCCAGGACAGAGTATAATGCTAATCCGCGGTAATGTGCCTCAGTCGTTAGAGCTATTTTCCTAGAGTCTCGTTCAGATATAGCTGTCAGATTATAACATTTTAAGCAATATCTTTCTGTGTATTAATATAATGCTCTGTGCTGTATTGCCACACTTGAGGAGGTGATAGTCAAGCAAGCTAATCCAAAAACATTATCTGGTGTCCTATCTTTATTTAGTTATTTCTTTCCTGCATAACACCTTGTCAGGACTGTGCTTGACTAGTTCTGAATCAGATCTGTTTGGATGGAGATATCTTTAAGCTGGATATAGTGTGATACATCCGATTTAGTTTTGTAACACTAGCTATTATTATCAGATGTTAAACTATCACAGTCTCTGCCTTTGTGGGTATAGTATACACAACTCTTTCTTCCTTTGTTTGCATACAAACAAATATATTTGTAATACAAATATTACAGCGTGGGGTGAAGATATCTGCAATCCTCTAACTCATTGCTGTCTCTTTCCAATGAAGAGAAACCTGATCACATTAAGACAATCTGAGATCCACCTAACAACAAGCAGACTGAACAACATGGTGGGGGATTTGTTTGAATGTGTTCATACAAGCTCTATTATGACCCCAGTGTCTGTCTTCCAAATGGCATGCTGTCTTACTGCTTATTTAATACTCAATGAGTATATCCTGCATACTGCCTAACTAAATAACCCTTAGGTTTGCCATAACCAGCAGACTGTTCACACACATATGTCATAGTTAAATATGAGCTGTAAAGTTAAGGTATTACTAACTGTACCTAAACGTCAATCAACATCATTCATAATAATTGTATCTAACTACTTAAACCTTCTGTCTGGCAGTTGGCCATTGGACATTCTGAAGAGCCGCAATGCATTTTGGGTTGGTTTATATATCCAGTAAGCCCACGTCAAAAATCCATATACTATATAGTTCATCACACTTAATATAAGTACGCAATATCTTGATTGCTTCATAACCGATGAATTCATTAACCCTTTAAAACCATTCCCAAGTAAGGAGAAGCAGCTTTTCTTTCAACAATGACCACCATCCAAATCCCCTTCCATTCTAAAATGCTAATTTTGCTGACATCATGGTAATTATAAGGCTCTATGATGATACAATGGCATAGTCTAGATGACTTATTTTTTCCATTACTAATCTGCATCAAAGGTCATTCATGTCTGGGAATCTTCATGTACGAGCATGCCATTTATATCCATGTGATGGTTAATGTCAAAAGTTGGGTTTCCAGGAGGCAGATTATGCAGCAGACTATGAAAGCCTTCCCGTAAAACTATCTGCACTGACACGATTTTCCAGTCCAGTGCGAGGCATAATCTGAGTGCCTGGAAATGGGCTGAATAAACTCAAGTAAATGCCCCTGCTCTCAATAATGTAGTAGTTCCATGCTGGATACAGCCGTTATGCTGAATACAGCTGGATACAGGCCCACTTTCGCAACAAACATGGCACAACACAGTCAAGTGGGAGTTTGGATTTAATTTGGGAGCACTTAAAAAAATGGCCATGCCCTTTAAAAAAAGAAATAGACATATAGTTTAGCATGTGGCAAGCTGACTCAATCGTTATGTTCACCTACAGTAATTCCCCACTAATGTGAGTTTGTACCATTTGTACAGGGTCAGACAAATCAAGATTGCACCTCAAAGCTAAGGCTTTTTTAGACAATATTTTTAATTGAAGGTCTTTTCATATCAGATCAATGTGTAATCTCTACATTAATGTGGCTTAATAAGACCACGTCATGCCCTGCTTTTAATTAGTATGCGCTGGCCGTTAGCTATTCTGTTCTTTGCTGTGGTGCCAGCGCCAGTTCACAAGGTCAAATTCATGGTACTTGTAAATGTCCTTGCTGGATAAAATGACAGTCCGACTAAAACAGTTTGTACAGTATGTATGTGTATATTGCTGACAATCTTAGGCGCTGAAATTATAACACATGCATGCCCAGTCCACACACACACAGTTATTTGTATAGCCAGCGGCAACGTTCACAACACCTCAATATTAAACCACGACTATTATTAGGACTAACCAGCCAGAGCTGAATCACAGTGGACACACATTCCTTTCCCGACAAGGACAAGGCGTCATCTTCAGAAGAGAAATAAGTTTACTAAGCGTGAGTCATGCTTTCAATTATGTATTAGCCTGTTAGCATGCACTCTCTGACAGACAGGCAGGGTTAGCTTTACGATAGCTGTCAGAGGGTAGACTTGCGATTGAAATTTGTTGGCATGTTATCCTTACTTGGAAACAGAAAAATGTAAAGTTAGCTATCTAAAAATAAAAAACTCACAGTAATATAAACAGGTCGACTTAATCACAAACTGCTTGAGCTACTGCGTGTTACATTCAGGCTAATAACTCTTCTTTTAGATGGGAGTGGGCCCATGTTAAAACCATAATTGGCCTAGAGGGAATTAAAGAATGTTCACATGCAACTTAATTGTCCATTAATATGACTTATTTTCTTTTTTATCCAAATTACTTGCCTTCATATCACCACCTCAAGCAGCCTACAGGAACCTGGGTGGCCTTGTTCATGGCTAAAATAAAAAATCAGATTAGTTTGAATATTCCTGCACATACAAAGTTAATCCCTGTGCAGCAGTCAGACTACTTTTCAGTTGGGTTGGGT
The DNA here is from genome assembly GCF_902827175.1 of Gymnodraco acuticeps. NCBI lineage: Eukaryota > Metazoa > Chordata > Actinopteri > Perciformes > Bathydraconidae > Gymnodraco > Gymnodraco acuticeps. The sequence continues at coordinate 1,390,834 of NW_022992336.1, read as the reverse complement.
AGATAATCCACTTCCTGCCTCGAAAGTATGCATATGTGTGCAAGTGCTAAATGTGCATCAGTGATTCTGTGTTCATTTGTGAGCCTCTCTTTTCCTTGCTGTTTATTGTCGATGTGTGTGTGTGTGTGTATGTGTGTGTGTGTGTGTGTGTGTGTGTGTGTGTGCGTGTGTGGGTGTGTTTGTGTCGTCCTCTGTGCCGCTGTTGTTTGTATTCAGACAGACAGAGGCTGCTTTACCAGCTAATAGGTCTCTGATGTCCACGGCTGTGTGGGGTAATGAGAGCTGCTGACACAGTCAACTTGTGGCCACTCACACACACATTTATTGAGTATGAAAGCACACAGTTACAAGGCCGATCGCAAGAAGATGTTTACACCTTCTATCCAACCATATTATTCTCCCTTTAACTATCTCTTAGCAATTTGTTCAGTCTTTTCCCCCCCTCCTCTCTACCTCTTTATCTCTCTTTCCCTGACTTAATTTCTCCATCCCACACACGCACAGTGAGGTTTTGTGTGCCACAGTGAGAGCACTGAGCCAGCCTACTCCTCAGTTCACCGGCAGTTCACTCGGCTCCACACTGACAGAAAGGATGCCAGACAGAAATGTAAATTTGACAACGACAGCAACCATACTACTGCTCAAAAACTTCAGGTAGAAATTTGCATCCACTTGAAAGGATACCTCCAGACTTTCAGACAAGGGTCTCTATTATTCTTGTCTCAGAGGAACTTCTAGTCTGGTTTACTGATAATACGCTATCATTTTGTGCTGACACATCTGTCCCAGGAGCTTCCAAATGATCTTAACATATTTTTATAGCAAAACACATTTCATTTTAAGAGAACACAGCACTAAGTGGCATCATTATTTAAGAGTGCATTCTGGGACAGTATTCACAGGACTTAGAGCAGTCCCTTGGTCCTGTCCTTAAAAAAACTCCATTAATCCAACCAAGCTAACCGTCTGCTGACGTAATCTTTTACAGTGTGGACGGCTGGTAATCTGCTTGGCTGGTAGGCTGGTTAAGAGCCTGTTTCACAGCCTCAGAATGCAAGTTTAAGAGAGTGTGGAGGAAAAGACAAGTTGTCCTTGTCATGTGGAGTATTTCTCTTTTCTGTTGGACTGTACAAGCATGTAAGAATCCCTGCTGAGATATGCACTCTCTATCAGTCTGTGTGTATGTCTCTCTCATCCTCTCCAGCTCTCACTCATGCACCCTACTTGCGCTACCTCCTCTGTCACTTTTTCTCTCCCCTCCAGTTACACTTTGACTCTCTTCCCTCCTGCCTCTCTCTGCCTCTTTGTTTCATGCTGGTATGCACTGCTGTCTTTCAGAATTTGCACTTAAGTTTCCTGGCGACAATGCGGTCTGCCTGTCACAGTTGGGATGCATGTCTGTCTTTTTCCTCTTTGCCTCACTTTATCTTTTGATTCCTGGCCGCCTTTCTGGCTGGCTGGGTGTCGGTGTCTATTTCTTTCTCCCTATTTGTTTCTGGCTGTGCGTTTCAGTCTGCCGCATCCACCCACTATCTACCACTTTCTGTCTGCATTACTGCACTCTGTTTCTTTAACTTGACATTATAGTTGGTTCACAATGGTTTGTTGATCAGCCCTGCTTTTTTGCAGGTGTGCACGCTCACTCCTTGACTGAGTCCTTATCGTGCAGAGTCACATGTGTTCATCTGATCTCTGTGAGAGTTTGCTGCTTCATAAATGTCCACTGCTCAGATTACCTCTGACTTGCATTAGGACAATTGTGATTTATAATTTTTTGAGTGAGTTTTGGGTTACTAATTAGTTGCGTTACCACCCTTATATATACAGTCTATGGTTACCACACGTCAACTGCTCTTTATCTGCAAAAAAGAAACATTAGAATCAGTTTTCCAAAGTTGGGAAGGGTACTTTAAATGTTATGTTAACACTTCATTTCAAAGCTGCAGTTGTATTACTTACCTGGCTCTGATCACAGAAAAATGTCCTGCTGTTATTTCAACACTGTTGGGAGAAAGATATATTATAATCTAGCCTTTTTCTATTTATCTGCCTCTTACCACACTGCACCTGATCAGATAAACAAATGGAAAGAGCAGGTGGACCTACGATTTTGTACACAGGCAATCTCAACGGACACATTGTAATATGATGTGTTTTTTTACTATGTGCCATAGTATGCCAGCTTGTTTGTGTCCCTTGGTGTTCATGTGTTAATGTCCAAGTGTGCAGTGTATTTGCCTGTGCATCTGTGCCAGTTTATGTCTGTTTATCTACTTGTCTGTGTTTTTTTTCCTGCTCTTGTCGCATGTGTGCAGTATCACCCATACTGTACTGCTGAGCCACTGAGTGTGTCTGTGTTTGTATTACGTTCCCTAGTCAACCCATCCAGTTGTTGTCATGCAAGGGCGCCGGAAGCGGGGGGGCCAGGGGGCCATTGGCCCCCCCACTTTTCAGCCCTGCCCCACATTTTCGCAGCAGCAGATTATTATTATTTTTTTTTTCTTTTCAGTCTTTATTTCGAACAGATTCAAAAATAACAAATAAAAAATAACAAATGTGAAAAACAGAATACCGTATTGTTATAATACAGTATTTATCCACATTCATGGTAATATTTGTATATTCAACAAAAAAAACAAAAAAAGTCTTCATATTAATAATAATAATAAATCATTTGTGTCTGAAAGGGAGCAGGAGGAAGCAAATGCTTATTAATTCCCACCCCTTACTTGATCAATGATTGTCCTTTAAATCATTATGCAAGTTATTCCTACTTAGATTTACATTTATACATACATATACAATAATTTCTCATCTTCAATCACCTTTCTTCATTCTCATATTTTTCCAAAAAAGTGTTTCTGTACATCCTTTCAAACTGAATTATGCTTGTGCTTTGTTTGAACTCCTGCTCCAAACCATTCCATAAAATCACCCCACAGATTGTTATACTCATACTTCTCAGAGTTGTTCTGACCTTGAGTTGTTTAAAATGTAGATTTCCTCTCAAATTATACCCACCCTCTCTGTCTATGAACAATGTTTTTAATTTCCGAGGAAGTAGATTATGGCTGGCTCTGTACATGATTTGTGCCGTTTTAAATTTAACCAGATCAATGAACTTCAATATGTGTGACTTCAAAAATAATACATTAGTGTGTTCAAGATATCCAACATTATTGATAACTCTTATAGCCCTTTTTTGTAATGTGCATAACGGCTGTAGGTTGGTTTTGTACGTGTTTCCCCAAATCTCCACACAGTAAATCAGATATGGCAATATTAGTGTGTTATATAGAGTATGCAATGAGTTATAGTCCAGAATGTATCTGGCTTTTCCAAATATTGCGATACATGAGTGATATGAGGTTTCCAGCTGATGTTGTGCTCTCAAACCACACCAAGGAACTTAATTTCATATACTCTTTCTATGTGTATGTTATCTAGTATTAATTGTATCTGTGGATTTGTTTTATGTTTTCAACAAATTCAACAAATTGTTGTCTGTTGCTTAAATAATCTCTCACCCAGTTTAATCCCACCCCTCTGATGCCATACCGTTCCAGTTTTATCAGTAAAATATTGTGATGGTGTCAAATGCTTTTTGTAAGTCTATAAATATTCCCACTGCTTGTTTTTTATTGTCCATGCAGTTTGCTATTTCCTCACTTAATTCCATTAGTGCCATAGATGTTGATCTATCTTTCCTGAATCCTGACTGTCGTCCAAAAGCTGATGTGTTTCCATGAAACTGTGCCGCGGAAAACTGTACAAATCCCTTTTCAATAATTCCCCTCTACTCTAAAGTCGCATCTAAAACGTGATCTGATCTAGCTGTGTATATTTTGTTATTTTTGATTGTTATATTCAATCTCACTAGCTACAGGCATTTTTTAAGCTTGTAAAGGGAAGATGACAGCTCTCGCCACTCTGCTGTTCCTCAGCGCCGCCCCCCCCTCCCTCCCGCTGAAATTATGAATGTAAGGTGCTAATCATAGATAACACGGCAGGGTCCGTTACAGTTTGTTTTTATCTGATTTCAAATAAGCAAAGTCTTGGCTTTCAGAATATTAAACTTGTTTCAGCAAATTCAGATGATAAATACAACTTTGAAACTTCGGCATAATTACAAGCGGAGAACGGAGTAGCTTAACGTCACAGCAGCCATAACAACAGCCGGTGTTTCTCGTGAGTGCAGTAATCCAAACGAAAATATCTTTCCTCCGTAGTATTTTGATTATTTGCTCCGCTAATAATCAATCATGATGATTGATGATGAGAAATGATGGATTCCAGAGAAGAGAAAACTTTAAAGGCCTTTTTCTCAAAATGATGACTCTGTAACAGTCATTATATAATGTGACATATTTTGCTTGATATTTGGAGTACAAAAACAATCCTGATATCATTAGAAAGCTAGGAATCAAAATGTGTCTTCGGGTCAATGCGACTGATTTCGATGGAGCAGGTCACTTTGCATTAGGTCAAATAAAGCAGGCAGACATAACAAGAAGAATATGTACATTTTAACCCAATCAAATAGGACATTGTCACACCATTCAAATGTATCCATGTAAATTACAACCAATAAAAAAGCTTAGATTTGTTTATTTGTTACGTTGTTTACTTTATTTGTTACGTTGTTCAGTGTGTGTCAGCCGTTAACCTAGAAATAATATATACACTTGCAAACATGTCAGAAGAACCAGCGCAGAAGAAAACTAAATACAGTCAATCTAAACTTAAATGTAACAACTGGAAGGTCACATCCCTGACATCCACATCTCCGGAGCCTGGACCTTCATCAATCATAGAAACAGCGAAGCCAGATGAACCCAAAAGCAGCAGCTCTGCGGCCGCAGAAACTGTCAAAACCGCCGCCGCCCCCACCGCCGCCGTCGTTGAACCGAAACAGGCTGGTTCCGACTGCATGGAGGTTTGTTGTTGGGACATTGAGGCGGGTAAAGCTGTACAGCTAACTGTCGAAAAAAGGAGACCGCTAGTAGATTATTTGAGCAAAGAGAAGGTACTTCAACGCAGAATGGTACAAAAACAGAGAATGGTTAATTCTTTGCAAAACCACTAAACGATAGTGATAAATTGCGATGTTAACAACCTCATGATAACCTCATATTTTTTTAACTTAGGATCATACCTGTCTAGAAAAAGGTAAATGTGTGCATTTTATTATAAAGTTGTGTATATTTACAGACTATTGCAAAAACTAAGAAGCTTATAAACATCAGGTTTAAAACTAAAAGAGCTTTACAAAAAAGTAACACAATTAAAGATGTTTGGAGTTTTATTTGAGTTATTCATTTACATTTTTTGTCTAAGAGATGCTGATTTGAAACCGTTAGGCCTACATACAGTTACGCATTTCCTGTTTCTGCCGGAGAGAGGGGAGTTTGTCCCAAAGCTTGCTGCTGTATTTACTCCCTATACTGACAGGAGGGAGCCTCATGTGTCACTCCACGGAGTTCACTCCGTCACGGAGGGTGTGTGTGTAGGTGTAGGGCGTGGTTTGGGATTGGGCCATACACACGCACCTTTTTTGCCCCCCCCCACTTCTAAAATGAATCCGGCGCGCCTGTTGTCATGGCATTCCTTTCAACAATACAAACCATTGGAGACATTGTCTCAATCTGGGGAGTCATAAAGCTCAATTTCCCATGGAGGAGTGGTCGGTGCTGGAGGGGTGGGTGGGTTATGTTGGAGTCCAAATGTTCTTATCTCATGCACTATTAAGCGAGGCAGTGGGGTGTGTGGGTAACGTGGTTTAGAGTCCGTCTGTCACAGCCTCAGGGTATGTTGCTTCCAGTACACACACACACACACACACACACACACACACACACACACACACACACACACACACACACACACACACACACACACACACACACACACACACAAACCTATGCATATGCATAAACACACTTCACAACAGACTGCCACACACATGCACACCTCTTTCTCTCGTTCCCACATCAACACACACAATCATGTACTCTGCCTCAGGCCTCCATGGCTCTAGTCCTATACGGCTTTGGTGAGTGGTCGACAGAGATTCTCACTTCATTAATCACATCTGGGAAGCTAGCTGCTTTCTTTATGTTTCCATATGCATTTACCCTTTATTCAACTTTGACTTGAGGGTAAACGTATGGACCTAAAGCTGTCTTTTTATTATTTATTTTTGATCTAGGAACTAATGTAATTGAGAGAATGGTACATATGTATGAACATTTGGTACCAAACATGTGACTTTGTTCAGTGAGATTTAGTGTGACTGTAGTTACATTTAAATATTGCTCTGAAACAATTAGGATTTTGTATTGAATTGTTTTATGATCAGCTGCATTTAACACAGTGGTCATTTAGTCATTAAAAGTGATGGACTACAAACATTACAATAGGCTGTTGATTTGAAGAAGATAATTGTTTTTGTTTGGTTTGTTGTCTTGTCTCTTTCTGTTGAAATAAATCGTACATGTTCCGGGTCAGTTTATCTGTGTGTTTGGTTCACTGGACATTCAGAGAAAAAAACTAAACAACAACAGCTACTTATATGGTCAAATATTTTTGACTTTTCAGCATGGAAAAACACCCATGAAAGCCTATAAGCACTTAATCTCCAGTCTAAGCCGCCCTCAGGGGGATTTGTGTTTTCTGTTGCTTTTTATTTTATTAGATGAAAAATGATTTAATTTGTGCACAATATGTAAACAACATTTACTAAAAGCTTTAATAAAATTGGGATCTTTTTACAAACTATGAGACCAACCATTTACCTTTCATCAGGGCTCTGATCATATTCTTCTTCAAATTACCTCAACATTAAGCAAATAATAAATGACAACACAGTTTGACTTTTGACAATGCTATTATTTATACAGATGTAATAATAATAATACATTTAATTTCAAGGCGCTTTTTCAGGTGCTCAAAGATGCTTTACAGTGGTGATAAAACGAGATAAATTAGAATACAAAATAATTAAAACAGCAACACATATTATAATAGAATACAAATATTAAAACAGCAACACAACATAATTCACAAATTAAAAGCCAGTCTGAAGAGGTGTGTTTTGGTCAGTGTTTTCAAAGTGGGGGGGTCAGTGCAGTCTCTGATGTGTTGTGGAAGGGAGTTCCAGAGGGTGCACTCTAAAAACGAATTCAGGCAACCTTTCACCTCCACTTAATTAAATGCATGGTTGCAAGATAAAAATGCGAGTTAATTGATTTAGATAAACATTTTAAGATGCAAACATTAATTTATAAGTTGTGTTGACGTAATAATGTTGGTAATTACATCAACTTAATATTGTGTGTAATTTGAACTCTGATTTCTGCGTTAATTGACTTAAAACAAAATTCAAGTTGTAGTAAGTAATGCAATTGGCTTGATAACTTAATTGTTCTACACCTTGAGTTAAGGATTTCAAGTCCACTCCCACTTAACATGCCTGGACAAGCTCCGACAGTTAAGACAAATAGAAATAATATACAAAGGACATTTTAAGGTGAGTGTCATCGTTTGTCATTCAAATACAGTAGATAGCCTTGTAGTTGCACTGTATAGGCAAATTGCTGTTTGACCAAAATTAGCAGCCTTTGAACTGTAAATAGTTCTGTGAGAGGACACAAAGTAGTAGAGGCTACTGAGAGTGTAAAAATACTTGGTTACTATTGTGATATCTCTTTTTATTAAAAATGAATCTCTGTGAAGCAGATCAAGGACATGCTTCTTGAGGTAGGATTGTTATTTAGAGTTGTCATTGAAATACAAGTTGTTGGCTGTCACCCATTCAGAATATATTAATTTAGGTAATTTCTCTTATTTTCCTTTTTCAAAAATAGCACAATACAAATGAAGTGCGCAGATAACTATAGCCATCCGCTGCCTTGTCGTGTACCTTGTAGAAAAGGAAGAGGACCTTTTCAAGGAGTTTAGCGACGTAATTACAAATCTTGAAATAAAATAAAATCCATGGGCCTAGTGTAAAAACACAGGACAAAAGCACTGCTCTCTGTCAGTTACATTTTGAAGTATATTGCACTTTTGGCCACGCCCCAATCAATAATATCTTAGCAACGTTCAGCATGGATAGGTGTTGACAGCAATGGCATGGGAAAATAATTGTGTAACATTTGAAAAGTGGCTTCTGCTCTTCACTTAACCAGTTCAAATTGTATGGAACCTGCAAAAAAGATGAGAAGATACACTAAAACTTGCACGGTTGTGATTGACAAAATCTGTCCACATGCATTTAAACACTAGGCAAAGTAATCAAAACCACCTCTGTGTGTCTTCAGGACCACATTGCCATGATGACACACACATGCAGACTCAATAGGGGAAAACAATACCAGCGTTGCTTTAGCAGCTGGTAATAATGGCTCTGAATTCGCTAAGAGTGACAGTTTAAAAAGTATGCAATTACCTAATTCATTATCTCTTATGCGCTAACCTATTATGTAATGTGCTTCAAAAGGACATGAATATCACCTTCATCAGTGACCGGTCCACCCCAGGGTCTGACCATACGATGTCAACCATCGTGGTCGAGGGAAACAAAAGAATGAGCAAGCATTCTGCGTTAAATGTGTTCATACTGTTTGAAATAATGACTGTCAGCAGTGTAAACATCTTTGTTACATCTTTTGTAAAATGTATGTGTGTGATCTGCAGATTGGTGGCCATTGAGAGTTTGTTACTGTAGTTTTACAAAGACTTTACAGATTTGACACATTTGGCACTGGTTTTAAATATGCAAAGGCCTCTAACTTCGTTGTGATGGCAGCATGTATTTGCTGTGTCCCCATTTCCCATGGCTAATGTGTTTATTTATTATTTGTGGGGCAATTTAAATTTGTGTTATTTATCTTTTTTTTCAAGATTTAAATGAAGCTCAGCGCAAGTTCTTTCAGGAAGACTGGGTGTATATACATTTACTCCACAGCTGCATATAATCAGCTCATCACAGGCGTTCTCTTTAACCTATTACATTTCACCTCATTCTCCAGCAGCCAATCAACGTGCTGCAGCCAAACTATAAAATGGTTCTCCTCTCTCCTGCAGTTAGCTGTGATTTCAGGTGTTCATGCACCTTATCATATGGCATGTGTCAATAAATGTTCAAACTAAATGAATTCTCTCCTGATTGAAACATCATGTGTTGAAATAAACAACTGCAGTTCAAAATAAAAAGTGAATTGCCTAATATTTTAGTTGTGGAATCAATTAATTTCTTTCTTTAAAAGCAAAAACATGAAAAAGCTAAGAAAAAAAACTATTGAATACAATATATTTGGAGCAACTTAATTTATAAATGGTTGTCAACTTAAAAACGTGTGTTCACAATGATGGTAATTAAGTACATACAACTTAAAATTCCTTTTAAATAATATGGTAAAACTAGTCAGAACAACTTAATCTTTTGAGTACTCAACTTCAAATCTTGTGTTTATGCTACCAATTATTAAGTAAGTGGTAATTAAAAACACCTCTGATTGTAGAGGAAAAGCCTTCTCCCCTAACTCAAATAACTTTGTTGCTTTAAGACAATTTCATTAAAAGTTGTCTTAACGCAATAAACATCGATGCAAACTGTTGCGTTGATTTTCTTTGTTGAGCCAAGGCATTTGTTTTTAGAGTGTGGGGGCAGCGATGGAGAAGGCTCTGTCCCCCCAGGTTCGGAGCTTGGTTCGTGTAGGGATAGAAAGGAGGTTCGCTTCTGATGAACGAAGGCTGCAAGGTGTAGTGGTGGATCAGGTCGGTGAGGTAGGGGGGGGCCTGATTATTGAGAACTTTGTGTGTTAGCAGAAGGATTTTGAAGTGTATTCGTTGATGGGCAGGGAGCCAGTGCAGGTTTTGAAGGACGGGGGTGATGTGGTCTCTGGAGCGGGTGTGGGTGAGGAGTCGGGCAGCGCAGTTCTGGATATATTGCAGTTTATTTCGAATTGTGGATGATGAACGATACAGGATGCTGTTGCAGTAGTCCAGTCTTGAAGTGATGAATGCGTGGATGAGGGTTTCAGCAGCCAGGAAGGAGAGTGAGGGGCGGAGGCGGGCAATGTTTTTTAGATGGAAGAAGGTGGTCCTGGTGATATGGTTTATGTGTTTATCGAATTGTTGAGAGACAGAGTTGGCTGTCAAAAATTACTCCAAGGTTGTGAATGTGAGGAGAGGGGGTTAGAGTGGTGTTGTCAATGGTGAGGTTGAAGTTCTGGGTGGTGTTGGTGCGGGATGTGGGTCCGATTATGATAATGTCTGATTTGCCGCTGTTCAGTTGAAGGTAGTTTGTTTGCATTCAGGATTTAATTTCTGAGAGACAGTTGGTGAGTGTGGAGTGAGTTGTGGCAGTGATGGTTTTTGTTTTTCAGTTGGGAGGCTACAACACTAGTTTCGATAGGAAGGGGAGATTCGAGATGGGCCGGAAGTTGGACATGATGTCAGGTGTGAGTCCAGGTCTTTTCAGTAGGGGTTTAACAGCGGCCAATTTGAGTGAGGGGGGGACCGATCCAGAGCAGAGGGAGGAGTTAATGATTGTGGTCATGAGTTGGGAGATGGGAGGGAGGCATTCCCTGACAAATGTTGTTGGTATGGGGTCCAGAGTGCAGGTGGAGTTCATTCCAGCCATGAGGGTGGACAGTTGCATTGGGGTCACAGGGGAGAACCGGGATAGAGGCTGTGAGGTGAAGGGGGGGAGCCAGGAGGGGAGATGGGGAGGGATGCTGAGGAGGTCAGGTTTCTATAAATGCTGTCGATTTTGGATTGAAAGAATGAGAGGAAAGAATTGTACTGTGCGGTTGTGAAGGATGGGGTGGCGTTGTCACAGGGTGTAAGGAGTGTGTTGATGGTGGAGAACAGAGCCTTGGGGTTGCTGGAGCCGGAGTGTATCAGTTGTGAGTAGTAGTTGGACCGGGCTGCTTTGAGTGCATTATTGTACTGTTGTAGGCAGGGCCGTATCCAGGATTTCCTATATACCGAGGTCCAAACATGCTAGGGGGGTTCGGGGGATACCCCCCGAGATTTTTGGGATTTTCATGATCTAGTTAGGTGCTGTGGGGGGTCACACATTGGATAATATATTGATTTCAAACCATGTCAGTGGGCTGACAATGTCAGCATCAATTATTTTTAAAGTGTAATACATAAGAATCAGTTGATTGTTACTAGTAATGATCTGGACATGCAGAAGAAGCTAAAATGATCACAACACATTGTCAACATTCATTTCCCATGTCTCTCTCCTTTCCATAACGTGCAGCCTCTCTTCCATCTTCTTTAGTCTCTCTGTCTTCTTCCTGTTCATTACTCTCTCTGTCCTCTACTCTTTCTTTTTGTTCAATCTCTCCCTTGTTGTTCACTGTTTGCTCCTCCTCACTTGTCGCTCCTGCCAGTGAATCAAAAGCAATTCAGCTATTTAGTTCATTTCACTTGTTTGTTTGCATTCTTTTTTTATTTAAATCTGTTTTGTTTGATTCTCAAAAGTGAACAAAGATGTAAGCAAATTGTGTTTTATACAATTGTATGTTATTATGACATCATAACTGCAATAGATGTATGTTTTAAAATGATGCCTATTGTAAATGAAGACTATTGTTATAGATACATAGATAGATAAATAGATGGGCTTATTAAGCCTACATTATTTTGTGTGACTCCAGTTCCTCTCTGACTTCCATCACTTTCTCTCTCTCTCTTTCTCTCTGCCTGTCCTGTCTCTTCCTTACCAAAGCTGAGCTTCGACTGACGTAGTCTTTTCATTATATCTGAGTCAGTGTAAAAAGAAAACAATACAATGTTATATCTTCAATGTTTTACTCAAATTGAAATGAAGAAAAGCATTACAACGTGTGTTAAAAGGTAATCCTTCTGACATTGGATGAACGTAATTAACTTTAGCTCTCTAGCTAGTTTATTCACGCAATTTAAACCAAAGTATAGCCTATAGCTGCAATAGAAGTTAGTGTGTGCATGTTGTCGGACGTCCACTGACTAACGTATAGCGTTCACACAGGATCTGCTGGTCATATGATGTCCTGATGAACAGAAACACAAGCAGCCCGCTGGACTCAGATCTCTAGATACTTCATCACTCCTCCGCTGCTCCGATACAAGTCCGGGCTGCGGAGGTTTGTTGATACATGTCGTCTTCTTCTGTTTGCTTTAATCGAGGCTACGTAGTTATGCAGCGCCCCCATGGTCAGTAAATGGAAGTACTACAAAGAACCCCGTTGAGTGCAATTATTTCACAAGTTTTGTTATAGACACAGCTCGGAAAATATTACAGAGGTCCGGACCTCGGTGACCTCAATGGTAGATACGGCCATGGTTGTAGGTAGTCGGGGTAGGCATGGAGATGAACTGTTAGAGTGGTGTTCTTGTGAAGGCGTTCCGTTTTTGTGATTTCATCTGGTGGAGTTCGGGGGTGTACAAGGGAGCTGCATGTGTGAAAGAGACAGTTTTGTTTTTTTGGGGGGCTAGTTCATTAAAACAGGAGGAGATGGTGGTGTTGTAGTAGTCCATCAGTTGACATGGATTGTCAGGCAGGGGGGGAGGGAAGGCGGACATCTTGCAGGTGATGCAGGCTGAGAGTGCTGAGGGAGACAGGGATTTAAGGTTTCTGAAGATTATTGTGCGCTTGTGTTTTTGGATGGGGAAGGGGATATTAATGTCCATGGTGGTGGCCAGGTGGTCGGAGAAGGTCGAGGCTGAATATGTGGTGGGTGGTGAGACCAGTGGAGCAGACTAGGTCCAGGATGTATCCACGGCTGTGTGTAGGGAAGTTGATGTGCTGTGTAAAGTTGAAGCATTGTAGAGTTTCCAGAAATTCGATGGCATATTTACTGGTTGGGTTATCAATGTGGATATTGAAATCCCCTACGAGGAGCACAGATGGAGATATTGCGCATAGCTGGTTTAGAAGGTCAGAGAGGTCGGAGAAAAAGGTGGGATTTTGTTTTGGAGGGCGGTAAATTATGGCTGTGACCAGGGGAGTGGGACCAGAGAGCTTGAATACCAGGTGCTCGAATGAGGGAATATCAAGGATGGAGATGGTGGTGGCTTTCACATCCTTCCTAAAAATTGCAGCAATACCACCACCCCGTCCTTGTGGATTGAGTGGTTTAATGAAAAATAGTCCAGAGGTTTTTGCCAGGTCTCAGTGAGAAAGAGGAAATCCAGGTTATTGTCCGTTATGAATTCGTTTAGAATGTGGCTTTTATTGTTCATGGAGCGGGTGTTGAGGAGGGCCGCTTTTAGAGGTTGTTGCATTGTGATTGGAGTGGTCAGAGATTGGTCAGATTCACGTGTTGTTTGTTGTTGTTGTGGCGTAATGCGGAAGTGCGGCACGACCAGATGGACGGGATGGAGTGTGGAGACGTAGAGTGGAAGAAAAACGTATGGCCAGAGCCTCTGTGTGGAGGCCGTCGTCCGCGGAGTAAACCTGTCTCCTTGAGGATGTCCATACAATCAGGAGGCAGGTGGTTATTCAGAGAGTGGAGGTCTGAAGCAGAGAAAAGCGGTGGCATGATCGGGGGGTGTGGTGCTAGCACAGAGCTAGCTGTTGCCGGAAACCAGGGGCCGGATAACCGTGGCAGAAGAAGTGGTGTGAGCCTGGGTATAAACCACAGGATAATTCACAGCATCACAGGAGGACGATGTCAGCGGTTTGTGGAGGAGAGGTGGGAAGGAGTGACTGACGTCCATGCGGATAATGGATGCCGGGCGACTGGCCCGCTAGCTTGATAGCCACTGGTCGATGACCACCTGAGAGGGAGGGGGTCAGCGGGGGAAGCCCGAGGAGGGGACGAGACGGGCCTGGCGCCACGAGGGGGCAAAAGGGGGCATTGCCCCCTCAGTTGTATTATTTGCCCCCTCACCTTGAGCATCATTCATCCATCAAAAAGTACAATAAATGTCACAATTATTATCTTCCCCAATACACAACGTTACTATGTTCAGATCAGATATGTGGGCAGGCAGTCAAGAAACGTATAAAAAAGCCTCAACCCCAAGTGAGCTTGTAGTCTTAATATTAGCGTGTGTGCTTAGCTGTAAACACAGTCGGATGAGTGACCAAAACGTCCCCGTTTTCCGGGCAAAGTCCCCGTTTTCGGTGGCCGGTACCCGGTTGAAACTCTCGAAAATGTTCCCGTTTTTGAATGTGCGTTAAAAAACATAGAGCAAGGTGAAATCAAATGTTACATGTCAGTAAAAACAGAGTATATTTTAACAGCCCCCTCAGTCATTTCATCCTGGAGCCGGGCCTGGGACGAGAGCAGGTATGCTGACCACACCGGGATGGAGTTTATCATTGTAGCCACCGGAGAGCTAAGGGTCTGCTAGCTAGCGAGCTAGGAACCGATGAGCCAGCAGGGTGGTGACAGCAGCGTGAAGTAACAAAAGTAGCGATTCGGTATATCGATGTAATACAAAAAGATACTGATGTTAATTAACATTTAACTGTTGTTTTAGCCAGGCAAAAATGTTTTCAAATCTGAACTGGAAACAATAAAACAAATAGAATTTAGGTGGTGGAGTGGCGGAGAAGCAAAGCCAGTGAAGATGTAACATGATTACCTGGTTATTTACATTCAGCCCCTAAAATCTTAACTTCATTTTCAATAACGTTTCGAGGGACATTTATTCTATCCTGGATTACAGTCGCAGCTTTAGATATGTGGTTAAAGTTATTAATAGAAAAAAAGGAAAAATTAATTGGGTATGTTTAGTAGTGTGGTTAAGCCTAAACATCGTTTTTTATTTTAAATTTCAATCATTTAATTTGGTTTTGTTGTATGGGAACTTCATTTCCTTTGCTATATTACTGCTATATAACAACACCCCTAAATCCCAGTTTGTTGTTTTCATTTATAGGCAGCTTCCTGGCAATGCATAATCTGATTAACTATATAAATGATCTAAATGCATTAACACCATATTGACTGCATTTACAAGCGCATGCTGTCACCACCCACCTTAAGCCTGTGAGAGATACCTGAGAGAGGCTTTGGCAGAGCAGTGCTGAGCGGTGTGAGGTGGTATCAAAAGGCCTGTAGTGAAAATGATGTCACACTGTGTGTATGTGTTTTTTACCCTTGACAGTTGGCACCTATTCTCACTAATGGGTAGGGGCTGTGATGCATGTTTGTTTGTGTGAGAGAAAAAGGTAGATGATTGGACTAAAAGTTAAAGATTAGCATTGATGAGTGGACAAGAATACACTTGCCCTTTTTCCTACATTGCTCTGACATCATACACAGTTGGACTGCAGGTGCCTAACTCTTAGCAGTTCACTAGATGGGGAACATCAGGTCTTTCTCTCACAAGGTAGCTGTTGTGTGTGCGTGTGTGTGTGTGTGTGTGTGTGTGTGTGTGTGTGTGTGTGTGTGTGTGTGTGTGTGTGTGTGTGTGTGTGTGTGTGTGTGTGAAATAGGAAGAGAGAGTGAGGGGAAGGGAGTATTTGTGTCTCTTTGTGTGCCTGCCAGAATGTGGTGTTTGATGTGTGTGTGTGTGTGTGTGTGTGTGTGTGTGTGTGTGTGTGTGTGTGTGTGTGTGTGTGTGTGTGTGTGTGTGTGTGTGTGTGTGTGTGTGTGTGTGTGTGTGTGTGTGTGTGTGTGTGTGTGTGCGTGTATGAGAGTGACAGTGGGTGTATTTGTGTCAGCACAATCAACATGGAAGCAGGGGAGAAGGAAGTGAAGGATGTCTGAGCATATGTGCTGTATGTGTGTGTTGAAGTGTGCCTTTTCCATGTGGACATTTTTAATTTAAACACGATGCTTACTGTGTGTTACAGAGAACTTAGAGGGGGTGAAAAGGCGTTCACACTGTTTTAGTGGCCCCCTTGTGGTTAACACTATATAACAATGAATCCACTTGGCAAAGCCGGAATAAAATACGCACAGCTGAAATGTTGTGTTACCTGCGGGGGTAATTCCTCACCTATCAAGCATCCTCTTGAGGGGATTCTCAATATCACGCTGGCTTCTCTCTCAGATCATTCAAAATCTCTAAATTCTCTAAAAACTCAAAACTTAGTCAATTATTTTACTTGGTTAGGTTATCCAGGACTGTGTTTTTTGGACCGTCGCACAAAAAACTTGCGCATACTTAATACTTTTGCTGAGTGAGTAACACAGAGGATGACATACTGTGTGTGAAGTGCCAAGTGAGCAGAAGACTATACGACTGCCTCTCACAGCTATCGCCAACAGCATGTTGCCTTGGCAGGACAACTGTTATTTTTGCACAGCAAGTGGTATACTGATCAAATGTGTGTGTGTGTGTGTGTGTGTGTGTGTGTGTGTGTGTGTGTGTGTGTGTGTGTGTGTGTGTGTGTGTGTGTGTGTGTGTGTGTGTGTGTGTGTGTGTGTGTGTGTGTGTGTGTGTGTGTGGTGTGTGTGTGTGTGTGTGTGTGTGTGTGTGTGTGTGTGTGTGTGTGTGTGAGGTAGAACACTGCAGTTTCTAATAAGTATCTCAGTTTATTCCTAACTCAAAGTTCAGTCTGAGGATGTGGCTGCCTGCTCTGATAATGAAAGTATGAGTGGTGGTATTCTTGCATTTGTGTGTTTTCACTGCTTTCTCTGTCTATATTAACGCATTTGAGAATAAAGGTGTTGCACCCCGCCGATCACAACAAGTTAACGTAGAGAGGCTCCAGAGATAATTCGTATTGAGTTTGTTATCAGTGTGCCATTTAACCTGTTAAGCCCTGAGCCTGTTTTTCAGGTCTCAGGCTCGAAAATGACATTCCCAGAACAAATGACCATATCTTCACTTCTAAAAGGGGTAAATTAATAATCTTTTTTCTCAAAGCAATGATAAACCTGTAAGCTGGATGTAGAAGAGTCAGAATCAATATAGATTTTTTTTTATTTTCAAGTAAATTCAGATTGAACAAATCTAAAACAATCTAAATTATAGTGTCCATCCAAAAAAAAAAACATTACTTATAGTGAAAACCACCCTTGAATGAGGGGATAGTAGACTAAAAGCTTTAGGAATCCAAACTATAACATATAATAAGTACCCTGTATCAAGATTGATGCAAAACAAGTGAACATTTTTTGAAAAAAGGGTGTTTTGGTTGAATTTGCCATATCTCTGTCCCCTCTCGGTCGATTTTGATGATTGACACCTCTTTTGAACTGTTAGAGCAAATATAATCGAGGGAAAGTTCCTAAATCCACCTACACGTTACCATTAAGGAGTGAGAGTGATGCACATGCAGTTGGCCCAAAACCGGAAGCTGGGTTGTAGTTTTCAGCTATATTAAATCTCCGTTTTTGACATAAATCTTATGATGGATTATCAGTAATCATTTCAAAGTGACACAGACACATGGGATTAACCTTCAGCAGCGTTTTTATCTTTTTAATGCCATTGAACATAACTTTTGATCAGAAAACAGCAAAAGTAAGACGCATTTGCCATTTTGGCTCCGTAAAGCTACGTTGTGTGATGTCTGGATTTGCCTTCGCTGCTCTGAGTTCTGGTCGCACATTGATGATACTTATACCTCTAGAATCTGTGGAATCTCAGCTTTCATCCGATATATTGAGTTCTGTGCTAAGTGCGTTAGCATTTTTTCGCTTAGTGCTAATTCATAGGCTTGGTATTACCCTTGTGTTTTGTTTAACTAAAAATGGTTCATATCGTCAGTTAGCTGAGTTTTCTTCCCGTTAAGTGGGTATGACACATTGATAGGTTGTTAAATGTTAAGAAGCCCTGAGACACAGTTTTGTGAAAAAAAGCTGTAAACCTGTTAAGCCCGGCAGACCCCACGGGCGGGGGCTGCCGTGCTTAACAGGTTTAAACTCTATCAGATACCAAAGAGAACGTCTTTGTATACACATAAACCCAAACACACACATTTTAACACACCTCAGCACTTATCCCCACTACTCAAATAGCGTGAGGAGGTGAGCGAAATATTCTGACAGACCAGTGAACTCTAAAGTGGGTTTATCAACAAAGCACTTAGAGGCAGTCAGGAGGAGGAGGAGGAGGAGAGATGCACAGTTGAAAGTAGCAATAGGGGTCTTTTCTAGTTGAAGGTTTACCTGAGAGTGAGCTTAGGATCAAGGCCCAGCTGGCTGACTCTCAGCTGACCCAAGTCCAGAGAAAAAACAGATATAAAACACATCAATTTCAAACTTTGGGGAGTTATAATCAAAGCCTTCAGAGAGGGAGAAGAGAGAGGTTTGGGGAGAAAGGGAGTGTCAGCGAGGTGATGAGTCAGAGGGACTTTTATCTCTGCCTTAATGTTTCTACCTCACCCTTGTCTCAGGTTGTATTTTTCATGTCAGTCTTCCTCATACCATCCAGAAAAGCTAAAAATTACAAAATGTAGCCACAAATTAAAACAAACTTTGAGTAATAACATTGTGGTTTAGTCAAAAGTTAAATAATTAACACTTGTTTCATTCAATATGTTGCATGGTCTTTAAGAGGTAAGACTACTGTATATGGAATAATTATGGCTTCCTGTAGTTGACTATGCAGCATGTGAGTTACGTTCAACTCTCACTGTGACTTTCATTAACCACCTTTTCCGCCTCATCACAATTTTGGAATACTATCCCAAGCTATTTTGATATGGCCCGACAAGCCAGACTGTTCAATTAATTAAGCCCCAAAGTTGCAATCACAGCCACATTTTCAAGGATGTCCTGAGGCTGCTTATATCATGGAAATGTTTTCACCACAGTCTTCTAAATTTGGAGGAGCAGGCCTAATTATAGGGTGAGTTTGGTTGCATAGCTTTGGCTGCACCACTGAGTCTTTATTCAATCTTAAAGCTCACCAGAGGGTCGTCTTGGTGTCTCAGCAGAAATAAGTGCATATCAAGTGTTGATGCAGCTCACAGCCCCGAATGTTTTTTACTGCCACTCTTCAATTCGTGCTTTGAACATTTGATAATGTGTTTAAAGGGAAGCAAGGATTTTGAGACAAAAATCAAATCAAAGCAAAAAAAGAGAAGCCTCCTCCAGCAAAAATAAAGCTGTGTTTAACAAGTATTTTGAGTATTTAGATTTTCAATCAGTGCAGAAATGTCAATACAATGATGGTGACCGTTAACTACAGTGGGCGATTAACCCTTATGCCTCACTTGAAAAAGCTGCTCTTGTGTCCCAAGAGGACACACACGTCTGTGTCAAATGTGAACCTTTTGAGTACCAGTTTATTTACAAAATGGAGCTTTTTTTTATTATGCAGCCAAAAAAACCTGTATATTAAATGATGGGTTGAATTTTTTTTTTTTTCACAGAAATATGTCTAGAATTAGAAATGATGAGCAAGATTATTTTAATCCATATTATTTTTTGTGTGTGTTGGAAACACTGAAAATAGCATTATTGCCCCAAAGGGCTGATATCGTTTTTCAAAATTGTGGAAAAAAGACTAATAAAAAGGTATGGCTTTAGATGAAAAGTCCGTTATAAAGATGTTATGCTGTAACAGCTATTAGATCACAAACCGTGGTTCTAATGGATTTTAATGGGGGCATTTTTGCCCTTAAGGGTCTGAGTTTCTGTATTTTGTGCACATAGTTTCTTTTATAGACTTATTAAAAGGAGCTGGGGTTGGGTAAAGTAAAAAAAAAGAAAAGTCACACCATTGGCAACATGCGCCATATACATTAACACTGTTACAATTATCAAAAGAAGGGATAATATTTAAATCTAAAACTGTACCTAGAAAGGATCAAGGGGTAATGTCTGTTCTTCACATTTATGAGATACCATAAGAATGATGTCTGCATGCCTTATAGGCATCATTATGTGTCTCTTGGGATGTTACTTTCCACTTACAAAGTATCTGCATTGCCAAAAGCAAAGAGCCTGAAGTTGAGCCCATTAAATGGATCCAAGTCTCCTCAGGCCTCTTCTCAGTCCAGCAGGGTTTTATGAGGGTATATTTCACTGACTCACTGGCACAGCTGAGCAGGGAAATCCTTCTCTTCACGGTCTAGTTGGGATGACTGATGCAAATATGCCACTGCTGAGTCCAGACACTGACACCATCATCACACTGACCCAGTTAGAAAGGGAGAGAGAGAGGGGGGGGGGGGGGGGAGAGAGGGGGGGGGGGGGGGGGGGGGGGGGGGGGGGAAGAGAGAGGTTCCAAGTCATACATTTATTTTTGTGACTGCACATGTTTTTAAATAGTTTCCAAAACCATTCAAGCTTTGAACCATGCATGGCGGCTCTTTGATGTGGGAAGGAAGAAGAGATACATTTCGGGATGTGTGCTTACTGAGCGATTTGACATTTATTTGGACATGCACGAAAGAAAGAGAGCAGCTTCAGATCATTTGTGATGTATACCGTACTACACATGGTTATTCCTTGCGCTGTACTTTCCTAGATGACACATACTGTAGCTGTTAGCTTTGCATGAACGTTCTGCCCTGGTCTTCTATTTTGAGGTTGGTTTATTGGGATTTTTATTTAGCATATCACTCTCATTTGTTTTCAAGTCATATGGACCATATGTGCATGAACATATGTTTAAAACTAATGTGTCATGTTGTAGAAACTGTCAATGATATCTGTCCTTTATATCTTAGCCTCCTGTGTTATTTGTTAATGCCATCAAAGTCATCCTTTTCAACATGTGCAGCTTTCATCGCACAAAATAGAAATATATTTCAAAGGTCCAAAAAGCCATGTGACCCTCTCTCTCACCTAAGGACTCTACTGTTCTTGTTTGTATTTCATGTGAGCGGTCTTACTGCTCGTTAACCTTTCTTAATACGACCGCATGTATAAATAACACTCATAGGGAAAGGGCAATCGATGTATGTGTGCATGTGTGTGTTTGTGTAATTGTTTGTCACAGGGAATGCTTATGCAACCATAAGTGGCAGGCTATAGAAGCTATATGGGGTTGTCAGTGAACTGGTGAGGGTAAATTGAATTGGGTTTTAATAATTAACCAGGACTGATGGTTTGATGTTGTGATGCGTTTATGTGTCCTGTGCTGCAGGGACATTTTTTTAATGATATGCAATCAAATGTATTGTGTATCATAATGTTTGCCCTTGCAGGCTGCATTAGATTACAAATACCCCTGCACTGCCATTTAATACGAAGTGAAATTACAAAACAGCCTCCTGAGCCGGTGGCCATTCATTACATTGATTTTTTTAACCTGAAATTCAGTTATGATATTAACAAGATTACCACACCTTCATTTGCACAGAATCACCTTGGCCGTGGATCTAATCGCCTATAGTGATGAATTATGTAATTGAATTCAGTTTGACCTCAGGGGTTACTATAATGAATGTAAATGTATATATCTGACCTGAGTGACCAGGTTAAGGGCTTTGAATCGATTGCCTTATTGAGGTGTTGGATTCTGAGTCCAGGTTGACCTTTTTAGTGTGACAGTGCTTGGAAATGTGGCTCAAAAAACATAACAAAGAAAAGCTAATAGCCCTTTTCATGCTAAATATATAATAGCTTTAGAATAAGCAGACACAAGAAAAAAGAAGAGTACAAACTAAGATATAAGATGATAAAACGAACCCTACTGCAATGTCTGTGTATGTACAGTACAATATGTACTGCACATGTGAGTATGGTAATAACACTTTTTTAAATAGAACTATCCTTTCGCAACAATAAAACATTAAAACATAACTTCCCAGAGTGACTCTTTGATGCATGTCTGTATTTAAGTTATTTATTTTCACAGTGCCTAAGTGAATCTACTCAACAATGTCCAATAACCTGAGCTTGTGAGGCCACCCCCTGGTGGGATGTCTTTCAAGTGAAGGGAGTCAAAACACACCTGATTCCAGGCCTTGAATGTCTAGTGAAGCATGACTTAGTGCTGTTAAAACCAGCGGAGGTAACAAAGAGCACAGGTTGATACAAAATCCTGTCATACCAGTTTCAAGTATTCAGTCAATAAATCATTCAAAGGAAATTCTTAAAAATTGTGAGAATATCCCTTTGTTTTTTTTCAGCAAATAATGACAAAAACGATCTTTCCCCAAAGTAGGCCACCCTTTACCATAAAACAAATGTTAACACAAACAAAACATATATAATCATCCATCTTGCTCCAGTTTTATTGATTATCAGCCAAACCAGATAGAAATAGTAAATAGAGCCAGAGTTCTAGACAGTAAACAAACAGTGTATTTGTCTGCCTGTGCATGGATGCTTGGTGAATGTGAATGATTCACTCAGCCACAGCCTCAGCCTCGAGGCACAAGTATCACCCAGAAACTCCCGGTTCCTCACAAGTTAAAATATACCTATTACCAGCCTGTTTGTTGTGCAGATCAGTGACTCTGGCGTGTCAGAGCTTAGCAACATGCACGCAAAGTTCAGCTTTCATTTAATTGCAACCCGCCAAAGACCCAATTTTGGGTCCCAACCCATGGTTTAGGAAAACAGCCGCCACAACCCACTGCAGATGAACATTTCATGTTTTCTCGGTGTGTGATTTCCAATCTGACTGAGGCCCGATAACGGCGACATTGCTGTTACTCATTCCCTCAGATCCCCTGCCTCCGTCTTTGCTAATCAGATTTCTCTGGTTGGGTTATTTATCATCGCCAGCTCTGACTGTGAGTGATGCTTGGCTAATGGGTTTAGCATTCAAATCTGCTGGCTTGATGCGACAGAATCCCAACAAGGGTTGTCATTCCTGTGGCGGCAGCAGCTTCAGAGTGGCGTAAATAAGAGGGAAATGACATTGGTGAAATATTCATTCATGGCGGAGTGGCTGTTTTTAAATTTGGTTAGATTTGTATTGATTTTAAAGGTGTTAAAATGTAAAGTAGGCAGACATGAGAAGAAGAGGGGAAGAAACTAAAACAGTTGTGTGCTTCAAATGTGATTAAAACTTACAAAGATGTCTATCCATGCATTTATATATCCATGCATCCTTCCATTCATCCATAAACCATTAATTATTTGTCCTGCTCATTTATTTTAATAGGTGGCAGGACAAAGAAGAATCATGACTCCCCAAATGGGAGTCAGGAAATGAATAAAACTCAACAAAGAAAACATTAAAACAGAAAACCTCTGGAAGTGTGGTGAAGACATGCACACCAATGAGACTGTGTGTACGCACAATGTGGTGTTGAATGACAGTTATGGGTATGACAATAATTATAAGCTATAAACCAACAGCTGTAGGAAACTCTGTCTTCCGTCTTTTTTCACATCTGCACCTGCGCCGTGCGGTAACATCATGCGGTATCTGGTCGTCAGACAGCTCCTCGTGCCTTATTGTTTTGTATAATCTGCACTGATGACAGAACTGTAAATTACAAGACAGCTGTTCGTCAGCCTCCATCCATTTCGTTTTTTAGTTCTATGATATGCGGTTGAGTGTCAGGTGTATCATTTTCTAATGTTTGATCTAAGACCGTAAATTAACTGAGAGCAGAGATAACGAGACAGTGTGCACGAATGTGTGTCTGTGTGTGTCAGGCTCTTCAGTCTTCAATGCCCCGCCACCTGTTCAATGTAACCAGCTCCATATGTGTGGAGGAAAGGCTTTACGTGGCTCATGGGAAACATTCTGACACCCTTAGCACCTCTTCGGTCATCAGTCCCCCAGTTACAAATACTCCCATCACTTCTTTCAAAGTTATTTCTTATTTTTTTCACAGGAATGAAAGGTCACAACTCACAACTGCCATCTTCAGTGCTTAATAATTTACAGAACACATCAAATCAATGCTCCTGTGCAAGCCTCTGCAGTGCAGGACCTGTTAAGGCAATACAACTATAATTTAATTTAGAGAGAGCATGGTTGGTTTAAATACCAATGAAAGTTCCGTTGCAAGCTTCTTTTTTCACACTCCAAAACCACCAGTGTCCTGCGCAAAAGTGCTATTTTTGGGGATTTTGACCCATTCCCCCTAACTGTCCTTCTTTATACATCAGGGGTGTTTAACTCATTTTATTTCAGGGGCCAAATGCATATCTTTAGTGGAAAGGGCCAGTAAAATCATAGCATAATAACTTCAAATAAATAACGGCAATTCCAAATTGTTCCCCTTTGTTTGAGTGCAAAAACTGAACTGAAAATGAACTATCTTTTTTACAAAACATTATGAACAACCTACAATTTCTTAAGAAAACTAAGTGCAATTTCAACAATATTATGCTTAAGTTATCCCCCTGCCTTTAAAATGTATGAACGTTGTGAAAAGTTAAGTTTGCAGTTAATGTCTTCTCTTTTTACACTTTGCAAAGTCATCCCACGGACCGGATCCAACCCTCTGGCGGGCTGGTTTTGGCCCGCGGGCTGTATGTTTGACACCCCTGTACTAAATCATCTGTCCTGGCTCGAACCTGGAATAAACAGTGTGTAAGAAACACACAAACAAGGTTATTGGCAACCTGAGTGAGTCAGTGCCTCTAGATTTAAGATTACTGATCAACAACTTCGGCACCATCCCAGACAAGTCTGGACATGTCACTTAATCTTGTTCCAACACACACACACACACACACACACACACACACACACACACACACACACACACACACACACACACACACACACACACACACACACACACACACACACACACACACACACACACACACACACACACACACACACACACACACACACACACACACACACACCAGTTGACCTGGATTTCACATTGTTATTAAACTGGTGTTACTAGTATGTCAGGGCACATCTGCACGGCCTGACTTTGAGGCTGAACAACCTGCTAATCAGGTGGATGTGACAGGGTGTGAAGACATTTCAGCACATGTTTATGGTTGTGTGTATGCATGTGTGTGTGGTCTATAGGCATGTCTCCGCTGATGTTATGATGATCTGCATTGACAAAACAACAGGATGTTAGCAAGTCAAAATCTGTTGACTTTTTGTTCAAATGACATACTGATTTTAGTCATATTTACATAATTACTTTTAATGACATTAAGCAGTCTTTTACTTTTCTTTTTTTTTACTTGCATTGTCTACTTTGCAAGTTGTGGTTATTTCCTCTTTTTTCACCCATCAAACTTGCTTGAGTTGTTTGACTTTACCGGAATTTTATTTAATTATGAATCAGATGTGATTCTTCTGATCGTTTATGTTCTCTTTATGCTAATCAATGATGATTATCGTATCACTCTGTTGAATAACCTCCATGCAATACCTTTCTGTATAATTTATCTGCCTAATTCAAAGAAAGCTTAAATGGCATTTAATTGTCCTGGTGTGTCTATATTGGGATCCTCCTTCAAATTGATAGGTTGACAAGCCCCTGTGTTCATGTATCATTTTGAGTTAGTGTCTGTCTGTGTTTGTGCAAATGTGTGTGTGTCTACGTTATGTGTCTCAGCATGACTTAAAGTCTCCCACTTAGCTTTGTAATTACCTTTTTCCAGCTATGACTGTTAATTGGACTACGGGAAAATCACTGCTGTACCCTCACACACCTACACACACAGTTGAACTGTCTTGCTGAGGTAGATCAAGACTTTTAAGGGTTTTTAATTAAGTTAAAGCTCTACAGTGACATTTATTTGTATTCATCTGTTTATTATCTGCTGAAACCAATCCTTTGTGCATGTCGTAAGCCCCTGAGAAAGGGAAGTGACACCTTGACAAGCTGTTTGTGCAGTTGTTGACGAGATGTGCAAATACATTAAAAGGAAAGTGAGACATCTCATTGTTCTTGCAGATGCAGTGTGTCAATGAGTGCAAATACGTTTTTAATTGAATGTAGAAAATGTAAATTACTTCAAACTTTTACAGCTTTTCCATCGAGTGAAAGTAAAGCAGCTTTTCAATATTTGTCACTCAGCTTAAAATATATAAACAGCTCCAAAAAAATGACTGACTCTTAAGCTATAACAAAGGACTTGACATTCACACATTTTTACGTCAGTTCACAAGTATTTCATTCAACCCAATCTACAATATTTTTCATAGTAACTCAAGCTAGACAATAGACATAGAAAAACACACACTGAAAAAATACAAAATAGCTTTTGGAAAGATGTTGTATGAACCGTTCTATGATGATGCCATATATCCAGTAATTATAAATACATTTGTTTAGACACTCCGATGGCTCACCTGGTAGATCAGTGGCCTACTGCACTATACTACTATCTTTACCTGTGTGTAGTGTACTGTTCAATGAAAGACTTTACAATAGTATTCAATTGATTGTAGTGAATTAACAAGGACAAACATGCACACAGAGGAAGAAAGAGCTTGTTCACTCATAGCCTTGGGGTTGCTTCAAAGTGTCAAAGAATAAGGGTGCTAATTAGAGGTAGGTTAAATCAAACTGTCTTTCTGTTTGTAAAGCTGCCAAGACATCCACTTTGTCTTCCTGAAGATGCCACTTCACCTCATTGCAATATGTCTCTCCTCTTTGTCTATCTAGATGACTTATTCTGTTTCCTACTGTCTCTCTCTCGGCTTTAATTCACTTCCATTTCCCACTCCCTTTGACTGTTGTCCTCTCTCCTCATCTGCCTGTCTCAGTTAAGAGGAGCTCTTAAATAAAAGAGAAACACTGAAGTAAATGTACATGTGAAGTGATGATCACCTGCAATCTATCAAATATGAAACATCACTTAACTGAGATTTATTTATATCAACATGTCAGCAGTTATTACTTTAATATAGATTTTGACAGACTCAAGGAGGAGTGTTCGTCAACTTATTCTTTCAGTGCAGACAGAGTGACAGAAACAAGGGGACGACAAAGTGTGGGTAGACGCAAAGAGGAATATAAACTGACAAAAGTTATAGAACTCGTATTTCTTTCAATTAGAATGTCAGAGAGTGTCACTTTAATACAATTTCTGACAGAACAAAACGCTCATGTGCTTGAAAGAAGAATAAAGCAATAAATACAAGACAGAGTAGCAAAACAGACATTTATTTATAGGAATTGCCACACAATATTACTTTAGACATGTGTTTAGGTTTGGCCAGCCAGTTCCTATGGTGAACCCACATGCTCTTTAATTTGAGTCTGTCTTTTTTGCTAGACTCTAGCTTTGGGGTAGTGTGTGTGTGTGTGTGTGTGTGTGTGTGTGTGTGTGTGTGTGTGTGTGTGTGTGGTGTGTGTGTGTGTGTGTGTGTGTGTGTGTGTGTGTGTGTGTGTGTGTGTGTGGTGTGTGTGAGAGAGAGGAGATATACACACAGACAGAATGTGTGATTGTGGCCAAGGTTGAGGCCATTCCTCATCCCTGTGTGTGTGTGTGTGTGTGTGTGTGTGTGTGTGTGTGTGTGTGTGTGTGTGTGTGTGTAAGTGTGTGTGTGGTGTGTGTGTGTGTGTGTGTGTGTGTGTGTGTGTGTGTGTGTGGTGTGTGTGGTTGTGTGTGTGTGTGTGTGTGTGTGTGTGTGTGTGTGTGTGTGTAATTTTGTGACAAGAAAGCCACAGATTAGTGCACATGAAATGTTATTCATATAAAGTAGCTCTAGCGTGACTATCCCCCTGCTACAGCACTCAACAGCCTATTGGAGAAACACAACAGAACAAATCTCGGTGAAAATAACATTCTGCATATCTCTCCAGGGAGATTCTCTCTCACACCTCTCTTCATTTCTGATGTGACTTGTTTCAGAGGGGAGTACTTGTTATAGTTGACAACAAAAGTTTTTTTAATTAAGGGAAATTCACACATTGGTGCATGGTGTATGGTGATTATAGTATAGTGTCACTGTGTTCTGTTTCCAGAAAACCGAGTGTTGAAAAGTGTCAAATTTAGATTTAGAATGTAGTTATCAAATCTGCTTACAAATATAAAAGATAGTTTTAACAGTGGTACTGTCTGAACATATAATCTGCCTGAATTATAATTTGTTTAGTTATTTCTAGACACATTTGTTTAAATGAGGCGAAGCCTGCGAGCTAGTTCAGGCAGTCAACTCGAGCACTTATGCTGCATTCATACATAACGCCCCTTGCCACTCTACAACCAACCAAACAGAGTCTCCTTAATATGCCGCTCTATTTAACCTGCCAGATCTCTCTCCATGCATTGCTTGCTGCTGCTATTGCTGCAGCTATCTCTACGTCGCTGCTGCTTGCCTGCCCCACCACCACCCCAGCTTCCACCCCAGCTTCCACCTGTAGGCTCGGGGGTTAGTTATTTGATCATCACTCATCGTGCTATGTATATCTATGGAGTGATGATGCCCGAGCCTAGTCGCCAAACTTAACTATATGCTGCTTCTAATAAACATGTTAAAGGAACACGTGAGTTGTCTGACTGAACTATATTTACCGCAGGAGCAATGTTCTAAATAAAGGATGGGATATTAAGCATGAGCAGTTGAAGATATCCTGGCTGAGCAGACAAAGAGTTAATGAGGAAATCAAGAGCAAATCCTTACAGAAACAGTATAGTAGGCTACAGTACTTGTCCAATAAACAGTTTTATAAAACAGAACACACACAGAAGAATACAGAACAGAAACATTAGTTGCTTTGCCCCAGATGTTTTAAAGCTTCAATTTAGAGGACAGTGGATTTCTATTTAGGATACATAATGTATAGAAAAACTGCCATTTGTGCCTGTGGATCCAAATGTTTTCCAGTTTTCCTCCCATAAGGCAACCCTGTCTCCTAAAAATTACGTTCCCACAGAACTACACTGCATTCTCAATTACGTTTAGCTAGAAACGCATTTTCTCCCACGTTATGTTCGTTATGAACGTATCTTAAATACGTTTATTTTCTACATATCTTTGCCATTTATTGTCTTGCTTATAATAATGATAATAGTCATTTATAAATATCAGTTTAGAGCACACATTTGAAATCGAGAATCGGGCTCGATATATGGTTAAATTAAAATCAGTAGGCGAGGCTGTAATTTCGCCAGCTGTTACTCTCATGAGCGAGGCGGAAAATAATAGTTTTAACATGCCAAAAAGTTGCTGTGTCGTTTATTGCACCTCAAACATGAAAACAAATCCAGAGTTACGTGTTTCTGTACTTCCTCTAAGAAGAAAGGACAATAACAGAAGAGCTCTGTGGCTTCAGGGCGGCTTGATCGCCGTTCAAATGACAGCGTTGGTTTCCCCAAAAGTGGGCGGGGCTGTAAAGTGACGTAGATTTTACTCTCATCTATTATTCAAAACCATTCTATTTATTCTAACGTAAATTACATGCCAGTGTTTTATCTTTATTTAGCGATTCGTTTTTGCATGTTTAACTGGGAATGTTTTCATGTTCGCTGATGGGATGTTTCAGCCGCAATGCACGTTGGTATATGGTGTTAATGCGATATGATATCCGAAAAAAAATTCAGAGTTTAGGATGCTGAAGACACTACACTACCCATAATCCCCAGCTATTGTTTGGGACTACAGTCCCGTTGACAAACCCTGTGATTAATCTTCAAGCTCTGGGATTGGATGTTGGAGTGGCAGTGCGCCAAGGTTACGCCGAGCGTCAAGCTCTTTGAAATGGAACGAAACCACGGCAGACTATTCAAAACTGGACTCGACCGCCCCCCCAGAACTACACATGCTATTCATGGGTACCAAGTACGTCATTTCCGGAATGCCCGCCGCCATCTTTGTGACCGACTGACAGTTTGTTTACACTCGTCATGGCAGCAAACACAGCGCATTTAAACGGGAAAGAGAGAGAGAGATATTTGGTAAAGACGGCGATTATTGGACAAAACGTGATCCGTCTCTTAAATGTGTGTCAACCACAGACCTTATTTCAAGCTATTTTCCAAAATCCTATGGAGAAATTGCATTGCGTTTTTGATGAAGGAACCGGAAGGAGTTTACATCCGGGTTTTAGGACGCGTCACTGCGGTTCTATGGCACGTCTCTACTGGGAATTGTAGTTTTAAAAGACGTTTTTCCCAAAATTAGAAGTTGACAGTATTAAACTGTGTACAGCCCTGGAGGTTTAGGCGATAGGAAACAAATTGGTGTGTACAAATTTAAAACATGTAATTACTAAATGGGTGAAAATCGCTTGTATCCATAATGGGCAGCATTAATATATACCCACATGACAGCTCATTGTTACTTTGTAATTCTACTCCACTACAATTCAGAGGTTAACCTGGTATTTTTACTCCACTACATTTATTTTAGTTACTTTGCAGATTTTGATGTGAAATATAAACAACCCTTAAATCAGACTTTAGTTCCACCTGAGTAAAATTCAGGGGAAGGTGATTGTCAAGTGCCAACAATCAGGAGAGATATTTGATTGTTGGTGCTTGAGAAGACAAAACATTTATCTGCAGATCTCTATAAAGTATATTCATTAATCATTATTCTCTACTAATAGTTAATTAAAAACTGTATATAATTGCTATTTTGCACATTCCTTTCAAGATTTCAAGATTTTCTAAGGTTTATTGACATATCATATACACAACTAGGTGTAGTTATGCAATGAATGAACAACTTGGGTCACAGGTTCCTCAACAGTGCATTACAAGACATCTATCAATATGTGTGTATACCTCCACCATTAAACTGTCATATTCTGCACATTTCTTATACTATCTACATACATAAGAGTATAATTAATGTGTATAATATCAGTTAAAATAAGTGCTTCAATATAGTTAACATTGCAGGAAAGCAATATATTAGACGTTAAGTACTTTGTCAGGCTTAATATTTATCTGTAGATAGATACCCCCAAAGCTTTTTTCGTATTTGAAAGAAGACCTTAATCTAAAGTATTCTTTAATGTGTTAATAAAGGTGAATTAGTTTGTCTGTTTTGCACATCCTCATATTAATATCTTTGTACATCCGGCACTAAACTGTTTTATTGTAGAGATCATTACAGTATCTTCTTGATTTTTTATATTTTGTATTTCTATCATTGACCTTCTACTTTCCCCCTATTTTGTATGTACTCTTAATATTTTTTTCATCAGATAACATTATTCAACAAATATAACATATTAAAAAAATAATTCAAGGTGCACACAAGGTACACACATCATACTAATAATAACTTTGTATTATTAGTGTAGGACACTTATGTATGTATAACATCTGAAGATGTGTAGTTTTATTCATGTTTTTACATAATTTTACAGGATATTGCTATACTATTGCTCATGCTTTACTTCTACACATTAATATCTGATTTGTAAAACATCAGACAGAAAGGTATATCCGTCATTTAATGGTAAGCTATTGAAATTCTGATTCCATAGATGTGTCTCCCATCACCCAAATTCCCTGACTATTCTCTCAACTCAGTATTTACATTCTTATATTCAAAGAAAATCAGTAATATCTTTAAAAACTACAAGTCCTTTTCTATCAGCTGTGTGCACCGTTATGGTGTAAATATAACCTATCTACCAATTGGATCAAATATAAAAGTCAGCCAAATTACTATTGATACTGCAAGGAGATGTATTTTGTGAAAATAAATGTAAGATGTTGTTTAAATGTTGATATATTTATGGTCCACGTCACGTATTCAGTTTCGGTGGCAGTTCTTCAAGTTTGTCCAGAAGTCTTCTCATCAGGGCTCTATAAATAAAGAACTACGGCAGATGTGTAATATTTAATGCAGCCAAACCGTGTATTACAATGGCGTTATGTGATGACTTTCAAAGAGAAAAGCAAGAAAACTCAGAATAAAGTATAATTTAAAAAAAAAAATGTTTTCGGATTTCACATCGCATAAACACCAAATCCCAACGTGCATTGCGGCTAAAACATCCAATCAGCGAGCTGAGGATCTTTCCTACGTCTGTTTCCGGTATTGTTCCTGTAATGAGAGTTCACATTTATGCTACATTGAAGGGTGGAATTGACTACACATCTTCAGAAACATAATTTGCTTCAGATATAACTCATAGCAATATTGTAACCATTAAGAAAAGCCAACTGCATTAAAAACCCAGTTAACAAACACTTGGTACAGTATTTTTCCTTCAGTAATGAAGATGTAATTCCAATGTAGACACACCTGGGGTCGCTGTTCAGTCTGTTACGCTGAGCCATGCATTGTCTGGAACGTAAAAGGGACGAAGAAGACAAACTGAAGTGACGTACTTCCGGTTCAACATGAAAACATTCCCAGTTAAACATGCAAAAACAAATCGCTAAATAAAAAGATAAAACACTGGCATGTAATTTACGTTAGAATAAATAGAATGGTTTTGAATAATAGATGAGAGTAAAATCTACGTCACTTTACAGCCCCGCCCACCTTTGGGGAAACCAACGCTGTCATTTGAACGGCGATCAAGCCTGAAGCCACAG
The DNA here is from genome assembly GCF_902827175.1 of Gymnodraco acuticeps. NCBI lineage: Eukaryota > Metazoa > Chordata > Actinopteri > Perciformes > Bathydraconidae > Gymnodraco > Gymnodraco acuticeps. Next base: position 1,358,573 of record NW_022992336.1, on the reverse strand, counting down.
AGATCTTCTTTGACTGTCCTTTCTTCTTAGAGGAAGTACAGAAACACGTAACTCTGGATTTGATTTAATGTTTGAGGTGCAATAAACGACACAGCAGCTTTTTGGCATGATACAACTATTATTTTCTGCCTCGCTCATGAGAGTAACAGCTGGCGAAATTACAGCCTCGCCTACTGATTTCAATTCAACCATATATCGAGCCCGATTGTCGATTTAAAATGTGTGCTCTAAAATGATATTTATAAATGACTATTATCATTATTATAAGCAAGACAATAAATGGCAAAGATATGTAGAAAATGAACGTATTTAAGATACGTTCATAACGAACGTAACGTGGGAGAAAATACGTTTCTAGCTAAACGTAATTGTGAATGCAGTTTATATCTGTGGGAACGTAATTTTTAGGAGACAGGGTTGCATAAGGTTGACCTTCCCTCTCGAAACGGGACATTAACTCACTGACTCCCTGCGTAGATGTTTCTCCCCACTTAATATCTTTTCCCAACCTCTCTTATACTTTTTTTAACCACTCTTAAGGGGCTCCAGTGTGGCCATTCTTAAATATGCAACTCAAGCTCTGCTCAGTGTGGCATTACTCCTTCTCCTTCATTTAATGTAGCCCTCTACTGATGCAAATCTCTTTTGATGTAAGGCCCACTGTGGCTCCTTCACCTGATATCCCTAGATCCTGAGTCAGATGATGATCTTGCACAAATGGGGGGAAATTACAGTTCCAGAGGTACAGTAGCAGCCATAACCAAGTGCTAAGTGGCTTCAAGGGGTTACTAATGACAACGATTATCTGCTGCCACAAAGTCCTCTTTAATCCTTTGATATGTTTGTGACTAAATACCAGAGCTCCAAATTCTCATGTTCCACAGCATATTTTTGTGTTTTGGAAATGTTGTCTTTTAGAGTCGATAGTTTATATTGTTTTATTTAATAGCCGTTATTTCACCTTTTCTTGATTGTTGGCAGATATTCCCCGGAAGGGCAGTTCAAATTGGAGAGATTAACTGCTGTGATTTCATTGCGGTGAGGAATAACACAAAAAAAACAGTCCTTGTTTTCAGTGCATCCAATTCATTTTCTTCCCTCTCCTGTATTTGAGTTTCCTTATACACTCTCCGCGTGTGTATTGCATCTCCTTTCTTCTCTCAGTGTCATCGTTTTCCTCCTGGCTCGTACTGTTTTGATGCTTGTATCCACATGTCTGTTTCTAAGCTGGATCTTGTTGCATTTCCCCACTTTGCTTTTTTCCTAGTTTTGTGCTGTGATTTCTTCCCTCTGCAGTTTTGTCTGTGTAATCTCTGTGATCTTTCTGTGAGTTGTTTATAACTCCTAAATGTGCCACTTCCCTATACCCTGATTCATTTTCCCGAGTAACAGTGAAGTGAGAAATGTATTCATTTTCTTGGTGCTCTGGCACACTTATCTTTTATTTCCCTCTAGATTATTTTTGTATGGCTGTTCAGCTTTGTCAGATGTTATATGGTGAGGCGTGATAGGTAACATGGCAAGCGGTTCCTTTTGTATTTTCCCTGTGGTCATGTTTTAGAGCTGGGGTTTCACTGTTTTTTCATAATTTCAGTTTTACTGCTACGCTGAAAGTGTTCTTGGATTTCATATTTGAACACTTACTTTCTGTATGGTGAATTGAATAATACATATTTTATTGATGATTAAACCTAAGTGCCATAACAAAGGCCCCAAGCTGCTCTGAAGATGTAAAGAACAACCTCGTACTGCTCATTGCTCAAATTACATTCTAGTAATACATTGGAACAATAACAAAGGCCAAATCTGTGCAAGACTTTTAATTGTTAAGATTTAAATGTTATTTTTTTTCTCTCTCAGCAAAGTCCTTGAACGGCAGCTAAACAAGTTGTGGTTGCTAAGCAACATGCAAGTGGTAATTTTGGGTTGGCATGATCACATTAAAATCAAGGCTAATGCGGTTATATCTGTGTGTTTGTACATTTCTAATCCTGCAGTCAGTCAGAAGTACTGACAACAAGCTGTTTTATAGCGCTGATTATTCCATAGCAGTATGCAGCTCTTGAAGTGGCGCTCAGTCTTGCTAAAATGAATAAAGCACAAGCGTAGGAACAATCCATTCACAGTCCCATAATTGCATGGATGAATATTAAAAGGATTTTTCAAATTCTGAATTCAGAAATGCGCTCTGTGGCTGTCTTCCATTGCTCATTGCACACAATAGGAACATCTTTAGCGAACAGGAATGAACCATAAGTCTAACACTATAGCCTTGTATTTGAAAAGGGAAGACAGCTAAAGAATGGCCTCTGTAGTCTGCCTTTGATGCTTATGATGCCTTCGACTTTTTAACCCCAACTTCCATTGGATGAAGAAACCCCCCTCTCAGACTGTCCCCTCTTCCAATTCGCTCTCCTCTCTGTCTGTCACCCACATATCATCCCCCCACCCTCTTTCTATGTCTCATTACCTCTCTCTCCCCCCCTCACACACTCACACAATGTCTTTCTCTTCTCTCTCAGTGCCTACGGTCATTTTCAGTTGTTGATTGAACTGACTCTGTAGCTTGTGTGTGTGTCTGAAACAGGAGAGTGAAAAAGAGAGTTATATCCAGTGAAGAGGACACGGCAATAGAGAGTAATAGGATGAGAGAGGGGAACCAGAGAGCCATAGGGAGATAGATGCAAAGTGTACATCTAGATATGGCCTTGATGTTGATACTGCCCCACTGGCCCTACATCCACCTGTTATCTTTTCCTTCCTCGCTGCCTCTTTTCTGCCTCTCAGTCTCACTTTCTCTACGAACTCTGCATTAAAATGACCGGAACCAATTAGTCTCTCACAATGCCATGCTCTATTTAGTACTGTTGCCTAATTATCTTAAGATGTGGCAAAAAGTCCTTCAGCAAGACAAAGTGAACTCTGAGCTTCATGAATATTTTTTTTGAAGCCGTATACTTTCTTTATCTCCTTCTCCCTCTCTGTGAATATATCAATCTTTCTCCCTTTGCCACAGCTGTCTAGTATCACCGCTTCCTCTCCTTGTATTCCTCTCTACCACCATGTAATTTGAGAGAGAACACGGTGAAAAAATCCCCCGGTAGTCTGACCCAGCATTGAACCTTTGCTGGCTTTGACAGATCGCTGCAACATGAGCCTTTCATTTCATCTGCGAAAAAAAGGGGTCTCACTCTCCTCCTTTTTTTAATGCGTCGTGTCTTTCACCGCAAATGGAAAAAGATCAAGTTCTGTGCCATTAATGTGTGTGATATGTGTGCAATGTGTGTTTGTCCACTTTGGTGCCATTTGATGTATATGATGATTGTGTGTCTGTATGGGGCCCATTTGTGAGATAAGGTTAGCAGAGATAAGGGGAGCGCAGAAAGAGGATCCTTTTTGGCCAGACGTGGCGAGAGGTGACACAGACAGTTATAAAGATTAATTCGGTCCCAATTCTAACACCTCTTACTGAGAAAGTACACCCTGAAATACCTTTCACTTGACATCCCAATTTGCTTTGTATTAGAGTTAGATTTTACGACTTAAAGACCACAATATATAGAGAACCAAGACACTATTTTGATCAAATAAACCTCACGCAACTCAGTTATCACGGCATTGAAATGATAGTTACAGTGAAGTTACTTGGTTGACTGTAGATTATTCTATGTCTCGTTCAAAGACACATTGGTAAAACACCCAGGTCTATAATTGTCTAAAATCCTAACAGGCTAATTCATTTTAGGGTGTATTTCCATAATCTCATTAAAAGCAAAAAATGTAATCTGCAGTTTAACAAGCTTATTTTTCTGAATAATCCTTAATAATTTAAGTAAACAAACATTCTTCATGAAAAGTCCTTTTTAGAAATATGTTGAGAACCCAACAGTGGTGAACATGAGGTACAGTAAACTGTTGTTTCAAGGTGGATTGAGGTTAAGTGAACTGACCCTACACCACAGCCAACACTTTAATCTTCCTGTTATCAGTTTTGTATTTCAACATTAACTTGAATTACCTAGTTATCAAAAATGTGTTTAATCATAATTGTTATCACTTGGTATGAAATGTGGCAAAAGGGCAAAATGAAGCATTTCCATTTCCATTATTTGTGATGATAAGGCCTATTATAAATCCATGTCAGGCCACTGTGAACATAACAGTCCTTTTGTTGTGGACAAAATGAAAGGTTATGGTGATTGAGAGTGAAATTAAAGGTTATAAAGGAAATTGAGTATTTCCTGCATGAGGGCATTTAGGAGATTGAGATTGTAATCACTACTGTTGTGCCTGACAAAGAGTAAAATAGGTACGGGGTCTATTGTATAATCATAATGAAAAAGTAAGGACTTGACATTGCAAAGGTTAGACTTATGGGAAAAGTGAAGGAAGGGAAGGAAGGTGGGTGTGGATACAGATAGATGGATGGGATGAATAGAGGTGGAGGGGGATGAGATGATAGAGAGATGGAAAGGGGGGGGAGGGTGAGGTAGGGGAAGACTGGAGAAGGATCGAGGTTAAGAGTGGGCTGGCAGCAAGAAAAAAACTGTCCAGGTTGGTTTGAGAGGTTGCAGAAAGGTCAGTCATTTGACACAGTAGGCTGCCTTTTGCCAACCCCAACCGACCGGACGAAATCAACTTAAGACGCATTATGTCTCCTATAGGGAATAGTTCTTTTTGTTGGGGTAAATACATTTCTATGCTTTTTTTTTTTACAGTTTTTGTTCATCATATACAAGTATTCCACCATTGTGTGCTGCCTGTTTAAAGTTTATTTTCTCAATTATTTTAACTCGATTTAGTTGAAACAATTGAGAAGTCGGTTGATTGTTGGATTTGTAGTGTTAGCAATTGAAGGGCCCTAAATAAATGTTGTACATTGGATTTTTTTAAGGGGCTTCATTTAATTTATATTGGATCTTAGAACAGCAAACTCCATTAGAATTTTTAAAAGTAGTACCTTTCTTTTTAATCTGGGGATATTTTAGTGGTATCAATGTTACTTTTGTATTGTTTTATGGTTCTGTGATATAACGCTTTCTGTTTGTTTATAATTATGTTCCTCACTCTTTATTTTGAATCTTGTCTTTTTCTGTAAATCACATCTTGCATGAAAGCTGCTATATAAATAAAGTTTATTATTATTTCCAAAATATATATATAAAAAAAAAAGCTGCATCATTGAATATTCTGTCAATGAGTCCTTTAGGATCTTAAGTCTTAGCTCTTACATCAAATACGCTCCTTTAGTTTTGCTAGTTTTCTCTGGTCTGAGTGTCCGTGTTTACAGGTGGTTCAAATAGGGCTTTGAAGGATGAATCCATATATCTACATCTTGAAATAGCTGCTTTGAAGATGTTTAGCAGAGGGAGTTGCAGTGATTCCACCAGGAGCTGGGGTGAATGGATGCTGCATTCGTGCTGTTTACTGACATTGATTTATTTATGTCTAAAGGTACATTTGGACCATTCAAAAGGTCCTGTTCATCTGATTGATTTTTTGGGGAATTCATTTTAATTCATAGGAATGCTTTCTCTTTGTTGTTCATCTTTACTTGGTCATGAAGGAAAGACAAGGGAAAAAAAGTAAAAAGATAAAGGAGAAGTCAAGAAAATGGGTAAGGAAAATAGGAAGCAAAAGGAGAAAGAGGACAATACACCAGTTTGTCACATGGGAATGTTTTCTTTACAAGAGTGTATTTCCATGTATTGGACCAAAGTCATATTTTGAATAAGAAGAACGTAAAAAATGGAGCGGACAGGAAATACAGATCAAAGCTGTCGAATCCGATGTAACAGATGGACATTAATGATACTTGTTTCCTATGTCAGAGTACAAACTGCTCAAGTCTTTAAAGTTCCTGAGAGTTCATGACCCCTTGGCCTTTTTAAGGTCAAAAGGACATGCAGCGTGGGATTGGATGTACTTATGTGTGAGTGTGTGTATTTTGATGTTTAAAGTGAGCTACACATCTGACATTCACTGAACCCTTAACCCCTAGCAGTTCAAATCCTTGGCTCAGGCCCTGCGTTGCTTGGCAGGCTTCTTAGGAAACAGCAATGGTGTGTGTGTGTGTTGTGTGATTGAGTGCGTGTAATTGCTAAGTGTGTGTAGTGTATGTTGCTTTGGTTTGCGCTGGGTTTTTGCTTTAAAAAATAGAATAATTTTTCAAAGCAAGCAGCCAATTGAACATATTAAAAAAGGACTATACATCTTGTTTCTTGACCCTCTGAGACCAGGGGGATTGCTGGTGGTTCCGGCGAACTTGATATATACTTTTTCTATGGTGTTACTCAATTTCTGGTGTCATAATGTGGTTTGTTTGAGGGATTTTTGACCTTTTCTATCCATTCTTGAGAAGTTAAAAATGTTTGTATTTGGCATAAAAAATGTGTGAAAAATGGTATCAACCCCAAAACTTTAACATCAACTTATGAGACATCAAAGAGCAAGGAGATTTACATGATATACTTCAATTATAGTGTTTCAAGCCATTATACACTGAACTACCTACTGTACATTCGAAAAGTCGCCTGACTCAAACACAATGTTCATTACATGTGTAGGATGAGAGTAACACAGAGCTGAGCTGCATCGGAACTGAAACATTAGACTGAATTATTACTGACATCCACGGTTGACCTTCTATATCCCCTGAAAAACCCCTGTGCCCCTATAAACAAGATAACAATGGGTCTATTTGGGTGTCTAAGGGTTAATATGCACCCTGCAATACTCTTGTAAACTAAACTCACACCACTGTATACTATTCAAAGCTAGTATTAAATACTTGATAATTGCAGTTGTGATTATTTTCATGCCAATGCACAACATCTGCATCACTTCTGTTCCCATTATCTTGGCTCACATGCTTATTAAAACGTTAAAATGTTAGTATTTGCCATGTTGAGAATCATTTTGAGTGGGTTCAAAAGTATTACCAAAGAAATGCCCCACCGGTAAGTGTTTAATTGAATAATTCTGATATGAAATAGATGACATGTTGAAAGTAACCTTCCCATCCTTGTTCACACTATAAACTTCTTTTATGAGCCCCAGGCCTTGTACAGAATAAGTCTTTCATGTAGAAGGCTTTCAGCTGTGTGTTAGCTGTGCCAATAAGACATGCTGTTTAAGACCTGGCAGCTAGTCTTCAGCCTCCACAGTAAATGGTTTGCAGCTGACTTTAACGCACAGTGGCTTTCAAACTCAAAACGGATTTGAGGGGTAGGGTTACTGACCTCCACTCCAGGGGTTTGTCAGTCACACAGCTCAAAGTCAATTACTTCTGAGTTTTGGAAATGTAGCCATCCAAAGTCATTAAAGGAACCATTTTAGCCTCCCAAGCTCCCCTGACCAGGAGCTGACAGAGAGTTTTTTTTAAAGGCAACAGAAAGATTTATTTGGATTGAGTTTTCAAAACACTATTCAAATAATGAAACAGTCATAAAGATTTGCTTCCCTCTCAAACATCTTGACTGTAATATCAACGTATTTGCAAACAGTATCACCTTTTGTTAGAGAGGAAGATATCTGTATGTGTGTGTGTGTGTGTGTGTGTACGACTGCTTGTGTGTGTTTATCAGCAGTGGTAAAACCTGCCATTCCTTTTCTACCTGACATAGCTTAGTAACCGCATAGTCTAACAGAAACACACACACACACACCTTGTGTTTTAACAAGATAAGCCTGCTGCGCTTGTGCTCTGTAAAATCGACAGCTAATATATATCAGGAAGGGAAGTTATAATAAAGATAATAGAGTTTAGTGTGTGTGGGAGTGTGTGTGTGTGTGTGTGTGTGGTGTGTGTGTGTGTGTGTGTGTGTGTGTGTGTGTGTGTGTGTGTGTGTGTGAGGCAGCGAGAGAGAGAGAGAGAGAGAGAGAGAGAGAGAGAGAGAGAGAGAGAGAGAGAGAGGAGAGAGAGAGAGGACAGAGTAAGTAGGGGAGGGCTGCATTTTAATTATTTACAGCTGAGCAACCGAAACTCCTCTCTCTCTCTCTCTCGCTGCGTCTTTCTCAGTCTACCCTATAATCCAGAGTTATAAACACAGTTAAAGTTTCCATCTCTCTCAATCGTCCTGGGTGGCCACACCGTGTGTGTTTGTGCGTGTCTGTCTGCATGTGTGTGTTTGCCTCAATGTTGGTTTCTGTTACTCTATTTGCATCTGAATGTCTTTGCAGTTTTGCGACCACACTGCGACCTTACATGACCCAGATTGTGTTTATTGCACCATACAGGACTCTGATTTGATCATGTTTGCCTTCATGCAAACGACATCGACAAATGATACTTTTGTTAATGCTAACTTTGATAACGTTGGTTGGCTTGTCACTCTACAGTGCCAATAAGTTAAGGTGTCTTTGGCAGACCTATACACTTTCTATGGCATGTGAGGTTTAACAGGCTTAACACATACATGGGATAGGGTGTAAAAGCAAACACATTACTGGGTGATGTATCTCTGTTATCTTAATGTTATCATGTGTTTTTACCCCTCTATAAAAGCCTTAGGAAGGAGTATTATTGGGTGAACTTTCATTTCAAATTCACATCCAAAAAAACTTGCATTCACATGAAGATCAACAGTCTATGTTATACTCTTCAAGAAATACTTTGTGTAATATCTGAAGCTTTATTGACCCCTGTTTTCATTTTTATTGAGGTTGAGGTCAAGCATAGCTACAGAACATCACCACTGGAGCCAGGGCAGGCAGAGGGTGTTACAATATAACCCTTCACGGCCTTTGAACCATTAATGAATGATGATTGAGTTTTGGAGTTTGTTCTTGTGCTTTGATTGCAAGTATGCTGTTGTTTATTCAAGCCTATGATTTAATCCTCCTGCCCTTATAGAGATGCTGTATATTTGACTCATTTCCAATAATAATACTGCATCAGAAATATTCAGAAAGGTGCAGACCCAGATAAAACAGAAGAACTTACAAGTTTGACTCTAACAGACAACTAATAAGGATTTGTGTCACTGATGCTCTTATTACCTTTCTATTTCTATTCATTCCTTTTTAACAACATGCAAAGCTACATATTGTTCAGTTTTCCACAACATGGTTGATTTTTTAATGTATCTTTTAGCCAACATCCAAGGGTTCATGCATTCATTATACTGTAACTAAGTAATATAATGATCTGCTAGCAGTTCTTCTGTTGGAGTGACGGTGCTCTACTGTACCAATTGGATGACAATTGCTACGCTTCCCAGTGTCAGCTTGGTTACTGTATATAAAGTTGTTCCGACGCTTTCACATTTGCATACCAGAGCTCAGTTAAACAGTGGGGTTGCAAAGTTTTATGGTGTCTTTGGATTACCGGGCCTGCTTAGTTTGAAAACACAAACAGACATAATTGCAAACTCGTTGCCCTTCTTTGTGGAAATTGGTCACAGATGGTCAGCATTTGACAACTGAAAAGATTAAGATTAAGCAACTTCTTGAAACAAATACTACGTTTATATATGCATGGGTTTCTTGGTTGTGTTTTCCATTATCGATTATATAATCTTTACATGAATAAATGGAGCTGAAGCTGTAAAGCTCAGCCTCAACAGAGGGAGTGAAGGAGGGAGGCAGCAGGATGGTATGAGAAGTTGCTGACACGCCACTCTCTAGCTGTTGAGTATATAGAGAGTCTCTATATGATCTGTGGGTGGCCTAAAAAGCTTTAGAGAGAGAGAGGGTTGAGCTTGTGCTGTGGAAAGTAAAACCAGCCAATCCTCTCAAGTCTTACATCAACATCAGAATGTTATTGATGTGCTCTATTTAAAGGTGAGAGCTTTGAGTGTCTCTCTCTCTCTCTCTCTGTATATATATATATCACGCTTACTCCCTCGCTCCCTGTGCCCGTGCATGCATGGAGCATTCCTCCTACTGTACAACTATGTGAAGAAATAGGCTTGCTTGGTTAACTTCCCCTCAAGTTAATGATTTAGAAGAGGTGTTGGCAGAATAAATTATCACCCTCTGAAAGGACTTATTGAGACCCCATATGTGAACCACACATATCTGAAGCAAAGCTCACTCAGCCAAAAAGATCGAGCCTAGCCCCGACCAATTCCAGAAAAGAGTCTGTTTAAAACTGCAATGAACCTTGGCTGTAGAGCTCTTTGTAAATCCAAACCTGAAAACAAATCTAAAAAAGTCATATTTGAATAAAAAAATGGGTCATGGCCCATTTTAAGCCCTGGCACACATTTAAGGAAACACTGCCTGCAAAACGGTTTGAAGCTGTTTTGCCAAGAGTAACAGATTGTACTGGATCATCTATGCCTGAACACAACAAAGATGAAGTAACACAGAGACACCTTTTTTGTTGTGATATGCTGAAAGACTCTTTTTCAAGGTGTTACTCCCTTAAGCAGTTTTTTCTGCTCGGGTGGATTCAGGTGTGTGCAGGTTAACCATGCACACCTTAAATCACTTAACTGATATATTAGATGTTGAGACTTCTGAGGCTTTTCTGCACATGCACCTCTTTCACCAATCCTCCCGTATGAAAATCATGAGATGAAAAATCCCCTAGATGAAAGAGGGGACTGAGCTAGTGTAATATGACAGCTAAATTGACGGCAATGGGCAGACTAAGCTGACTGTTCTGAAGGTCTAATGAAAGGTTTCTTTGAAAGGCCATGTCAGCAGGTGAATGGAGGTGAAATATGCCGGCCCCCCCTCCTCCTCCCTTTCCCCACCTGTCTTCTGCTCTCCTATCTCTTTCTTCCTCCCTCTCTCTCTCTACCTCTTTCTCTGGGATGAAAAGAAAGCCTGTCTCTACTTTGATAGCCAGAGTTATTATCGGCTCCAGTGGTGGTCTGAGGCCTGTGTGTATATGTGACTCAGGGCCACAAACACTCATCAGAGCTCTTATCTATACCATGCACGGTGGTACTTCCCAGGCACTGTGAGTGATGATAGCTGAGGTAGCATACCATATATGAATGTTTTCACTGAAGAGGAATCATTTGATATGTGAGTGGAGGTCAATCCTTCCATCAAGGGGCATAATGTCACTTTGCAGCTAGGTGTAGAGATGATGTTTCCATAGATCACAAAAGGATTGCCGGTTACAATTAGATGTTTCATAATGTCTTTATTAAGATATAACACATTGTTTCTGAAGGACTTTAACCCAGGTGACCTTAACTTGATCAAGAACTTGGTTTGTTTGAGCTTTACAACGTTAATCATGTGTAAAATGGCAACCCTAATCCTGGGAATCTATCCGTCTGTCTGTCTGTCTGTCTGTCTGTCTGTCTGTCTGTCTGTCTGTCTGTCTGTCTGTCTGTCTGTCTGTCTGTCTGTCTGTCTGTATACGTGTGTGTGAGAATGTCTTTCTGAATGTGTGTGTGTGAGTATGTGTGTGTATCTGTGTGTGTGTGTGTCTAGCAGAGGGAGTTATTCCACTACAGCTAACAGCTACCTTTGCCGCTCCTTCATAATTTATAGCAACATTAAAAGGCTGTTGCCGGCGTTTGCATTTTTATTTTATGTTTCCTCTTCCTTGCATGAAGAGACGCTGCGACTTATTAGTGCGACAGATTCTGCAGAGGACAGAGTTTCAGTGTGTGTGTGTGTGTGTGTCAGAGTGGGTGTGTGTCTGGAGGGGAAGGTGGGTGTGTAGTGGGCGGATCAGTGAGACTGCAGTCTGTGCTGCATGCATTTCAATGATTAGATATCAAATCTCATCATCATACTTTGCTGAAAAAGAAACATTTAAATGGCTATGCTGCTTTAAATAATGCTTGGGTGTGCAACAAATATGCAATTTTAGTTCACTCAAATGCATTTGTATGCTGGACACATTCAACAGAACACAGCGATTCATATTAACATACCTGGATACACATTAACGGCTACTCTTGTGTTTATTCTGAAAGCACTCTGAGAAAACACATGTGCAATGCATCATATGTTTGATTGACTTTGACAATTATGTCAAGTAGGCAATACATACAAATGAATTCTTGTTCAAGGACACATTCTTTTGCATGATCTTTTATTTCTTCAAAGTGTCTCAATGAACACTACTGTTCATTGTTCAAGCTGTAGTTTAAGACAGAAATGGAATCTGACACCACCTTGCATCGTGCCCCTGGCTAGTGAGAGACAATATGTTGTTCTAATATGCTAATTCTGCATTAAGAATTCACTGCAAATGAGTTTGTGAGATGATCACACCATTAAAAGTTAGCATTAGCAATGTAGTATGTTAATCAGTCCAGATGGGACCGTTCTGTTGGTGTAAATAAACTCACTAGACTTCATTGCCGTAATACCTGGAAAGATAATTCTTGACAGGCCATTGAAAGTGTTTTCATTATAAAAAACTGAAATGAATTGCCCGAAACATTTATGTAGAAGTATAGCCTTAACTAAAACTCATCCTAAGATACCTTTCTACAACGAACATTGGTCTGTGATGCAGTGTATTCCAAGAGTTATGATGATAGATGTAGTCTTGTAATTGATTCTGTTTGTGGATCCAGTGAACCAGCCTGTTACTGGCTGGTGCGTGACCATGCGAACATAGTGTTAACTGCTGATCCTCATAGGGGCCATTCATGTCCTATATCCTATAATAACCCTAATACCCCAAAGGTATTTGCTTAATAGTTCCTAACATCTCCTGTTAAAATACTACACTATTATCCAAAGGAGATACTTAGTGAAATAAGGTCTATCTCGATAATTATTAAGATAATGAAAGGTCTCCTAAAAAAATTACATTCATACTTATTTATTCTCCCAACCAATTATAGCAGTCTTGGAACGTGGTCTGGGTGGAGGGTGAACATGCTAAGCACACGGCTTTGACAGCTTCCTGTGGTTAGGCAACAAATGCACTTTCTTTAAGATAATTAAAAAAGCAACTTGCTTCTTGAGCTTGTAAGCCTTGAATACTCATTGAATGTGTTTTTTCTGTGCTAAAGGTAAAGGTCAGCCTTTTTTTCTTTTCTTTGCCACCTGCCAACAACGCAGTTTCTTTTTATTCTCCTACCTCCTACTTTAAATGTCACGACTGTGGTGCAGGCTATTTATAAAGTGTGACTTTAATTAAGGTACTAGGGTTTTTTACAGAAAGTTACAGAATAAAACTGCCCAGTTCTACTGACCATGTAGTGCAGGGGTGGCCAACCCGCGGCTCTCGAGCCGCATGCGGCTCTTTGCCTAGTTTCATGCGGCTCTTCAGTTCATATCGAATTGTATGTGTGTGAGTTTGGGGGAGAGACACTGACTCCGCACGGTGTACCGATACTTGAAAGGTACCGCGATACTCTGCCGTTAAAAACGTTACGATTCCTCCGTTTCATTAGTATCGGTACTTTAAGAATGACGGGGAAAAGTACTCCGGTGAGAAAGCGCCGTTTTAATAAGAGCCGTGTGTATTCAGCGCTCTGCTTCCACTCCCTGCACTGCAGCCGTGCCTGCAGTCCCTCCCCTCTCGTGCACATGCTAAATCCATCCCCTCTCTCGTGCACGCGCTAGCTGCCAGAGCATGTGAGAAAGCGAGAAGCATGGCTGCAATTGGGAGTGCAACTGCCGCTGCGCCTCAGCTTGTTGACAAAAAAGACGCCCTGAAGCGAAATTTGGAAGTATTTTAGCTATATTTCTGACAGTGAGGGCAAGCCTACGGACACCACGAGTCCTGTCTGTCAGACATGTATTAATTCTTGTCATTTATTTTATTTATTGTTCTCATTGTTTAAAAGTTTGTGTTATGGTTCTGGTGTGAAATAAAGCACAATAATTACATTTAAGACTGTTTCCCTTTTTTTAAGAAAAGTATCGAAAAATAATCGGAATCGCAATTCTTGACTTGGTATCGAAACCAAAATGTTGGTATCGTGACAACACTAGCTACTCCTGACAGTTAAACCTGATAGTTAGTAAGTCTGTTAAGTACTGAATGCTGATAATTCTGACGTAATTTGGCCGGTCAAAGTTGTTTGGGCTCGGATAAAATCGCTCCGTTACTTTTGTCCCGTGTTACTTTCGTCCCGGCTCTCCCTATACGTGTGTGGTGTCAGTATGAGAGGATGACAGCGCGTCTAATTTTGATGTGGCCCAAGAGCCAATCACAATAATACCTGCGATGCAGTGAACCAATCACCTATGAGGGGGGGAAACCTATCGTTGATTAAACACTATCCAGTGTTTCCCCTACCATTGTCTTGGAGGGGCGCTGCGCCCCGCCAACGGAGCCCCGCCCCCCCCCCCCTGAAATTCAAGGTGTTTAAAAAATATATATTATTTTTTTTTTTTTATATATATATATATAGCACCAAATTGCAAATAATCTATAACTACTGTCACGTTTCACATTGAACATGTGCTCTTTAATTAAATAAACTAAACACTTTCATTTTAAGTTGTGAGTTTAGTGTTTTTGACCCTAAGAAACACTGATGCATTCATCAATAACAATAAGCTCCTCTCTCTGCTCCAGAGGATTTAAAAAATATATATCCCAATGCCACAAAGATGCATCAGTGACGTGGTTGAAATCTTGTCTCCAGAAAACAAAAAACTGAAACAAGCGGTATCAGTGACTGTGTGTTTGATGTGGCTCTTTGCAGTAACATAGACAAAATGTGGCTCTTAACCTCTGACTGGTTGGCCACCCCTGATGTAGTGCAATAATGTTTAGTCATTGGGCCTTTTTGATAAAAATTCAGATTTTTGGGGATGATTAGAATTTCCTGTATATTCCTCCAATTAAACTTAGTCTAGCAAAAATAATGTACAAATATTAAACACCTCCTTAGTCATGTTTTTGTCTTTTATAGCCTCTTATTACATACTTGCATCTATCTGTAAATCATTCACAAAACTGCCTATTTTGTAATGTTTATTTTCACTTTTAATCTTCATGCCATTTACTGCGCTACACGTGTAAATGTATTTTTTTATAAAACGCTGTTTTTAAAGCAAAACAACTGATCATATTACACTTTTTTTCTTTTCTTTTAGCAGTGGTGATCATTTCTAATTACGTTAGCCTACCAATCATGGATAAATGCAGGGAAACAACTGTATGCACTACTGTTGGCTAACAACAAACCACCCCCCATTCAAATCCATTATTGTTATCCCCTGAATACTGACATTATACTGACAACAAGAACAAACTGCCTCTTACACAACCCAGTATTCCTCTTTAGCCAAAATCAGTATTACCACTGTCCCTGGGCATGTTCTCGCTCCATAATCCAGGGCATATTCTAAGATCCTTAAACCAGTAGCAATCTTTGTTTTTGGGCTTTAGTCCAGCTCTGCTCTTGAGAGGTCCAACAGCTCTTCCAAACCCCCTCTAGTAATTTTTTTTGCGTTAAAGGATTTTTATTTTCAATCAAGCTGTCCCAATCCCCGGGACAATTAGAGGTCATCACATAGCACTTTGCCCAAAGTGCAGGGCAGCAAAATGCTGTTATGGAAAGTTGTAGTGGTTCCTTGACTGAGAATGAGCATGGAACAGTAACATTACAAGTAAATACTTGTACGAAACAGAAATAGGTTGGTATCTTTTAATAATTTGTACTTTTCGGAGAATCTTGTTTATCTTAATCCCAGAGGAGTCGAGGTTGTCCAAGAAAAATGAAATGTTCTGCTAAAACATTCATTGGAATTCTTCCCTAGGTCTTTTTACAAACTCTGAAGTTTGAATGGAATATATGTTTCTTTCTGTTGCTTGTGCTCATTGTCTCGATTCAATCCACAAGTAGCATCAGAGATCTGAAGCTTTGGCCCACTAAGGTTGTTCAGTATCCCCCAGTGCCCAATAAATCATCACCACATGTCGTATTAATGCTTGTAATGTGGAATGTTTGTTGAGGAAACAGCTAATTTCATGTCCTAGTGTCATAATCCATCTTCCAACACCGTGTATATCATTCTTCCCATGTGAGACAACTTGGCCTACATTTTAACATTGAATATTTGTGGAGACCAGCAAATAAAGAGATAGACCATAAGTGTTACATTATCCAAAACAAATCAGCCAATGTCACTTAGCAGCCAAATCTATTAAGCACTCAACTTTGAGGTTTAAAATAACCCTGGTGCACTCAGCCACCTTTCATTTGTACATGTGACTTCTGCAGCCTAACTTAACAGCGCTCTCTTTCTTTCTCTCTCTCTCTGTGTCTCTTTGCCTTTATCTTGTCAGCATGAGGTCATTGTCTGATCCAAGCCCAATGATGTCATTTCCTTCATAAACAAGTCCAACTTCCTCTCAAGGGTCCATATCAGCTGAGCTTATCCTGTGAGTGCCCCAGTGGGAATTGAGTTAATTTCAGAGTGTCCTTCCCTCCCCCACATACACAGCTAAACTGTTTTGGTTTGTTATTAATTTTGTACAGCTGCATGAAAATGTATTCGCACAATATGTGTTCAGTTATGCAGTGTTTGACACAATAAGGATAGGCTACTAGGCACATTTCCACTGCAGCGGGGTAGCCCCGTTTAAGCGTCCCTAAGCGTCCTCGCTCAGGCCTCGGGCTGCCTCGCTGGCCGTCCGAGGCCGTGGCGCATTTCCATTACAGTTTAGGACCTGGGGTAGCAACGCAGTGTAGGCGGGGCGATCGGCTTCACATTTCGAGTTGTTCCGTCGAGCTCCCGCTGGATTTGATCATCCCCAATGAGATGTAGGAACGTCGTCACCTCCTCGGTCGACCACGGTGTGCTTTTCTTTGACGTTGCCATTTTTGTAGCTCCTCCGTTTACAAAAATGCTGTGTATAAAAATGCTGCAAGCTTGCTTCTAGATATATATGCGACGGGGCTACCCGCTGCAGTGGAAATGCGCCACTAGTGTACTGCCGAAAACATATCAAGACCAGTTTGGTGAGTCAGGTGTTATTCATGTCCCTGACTCACAAAACATGGTGGTAAAGTTAGGTTTGTACAAAGGATAAAGTGGGGAACCACAACCTACACTGATGTCAAACAACTCTCAGGCAACACAGTATGTGGAGTTCAACAGCTTCACTCAGATTTTTTTAAAGGCCGCACTCCTGCAGTGTTTTTCAAGTGACATTTGTAAATCAGCAAGGTAAGGGCAATGGCTAGGGAATGATTTTGGGGGTTTTATGGAGTGAGGCACAGCTGTAGCCGTCCTGCAATAATATGGGCTGGGTTACTGTATCCAGCCAAGGTAATCACAATTTAGATGAGATTTAAAGCTGATGGTTGCTGGTGGGGGAAAAAGGGACCTGTTTTCTTTGCCAAACCCCCTCCTCTCTCTGTTTCTCAGGGAACGTTGATATGGGTTAGGAGTTTAAAACCGCTACACACCCATGTGTTTTAACAGTTCTCCACCACATGTTATCAGCTGAGCCACGAATGTGGGAAAGCCCCGCAGGCAGAATGACATAATGCCCTGTGTAAAACTAGATATAGTTCAACACACAAGGGTGTAACTGGGAAAATGTAGGAAAGATTGATGAAAACAACTGAAACCAATGGAAACAAACAAAGATAAAAATGCCCACAAACTGTTGAAGAACAACACTCAGTTTTGGCTCTTCTCTGCACAATTTGGATAGGAACACAACTACACTAAAGCAGGAGTGATCACTCTTACCACTGAATCAGAGTGTGTGATATATTTCAATTCCAGTAAGAGCTTTGAACCTTTCATCCTTGCGTCAGTAGCATCCTTTAAAATATGAAAGCTATGTTGACAACCTGGCCTGTACTGAATTGATTTCTTTAGCTGCAAATTGATTTTTGCGTGTGCTGGCCCTTTAAGAGCTCTGGCAGAGTCAGCTGTTTAGTGCTGTAATGTTTCAACAGTTAAAGCGCCTCCGCATGTGTTATCAGTTTAGCCATAATGAGCAAGAAGCCCAGTGGCAGAGTGACATAATTTATAGTTCAGAACTAACACACAAGGGTGGAACTGGAAAATAGCAGGGAATCTTTGGAAATAAGTGAAAAGTAAAGTACAATGGAGACAATGATGACTATAGTTTGTCTGGAGCATGGGTTCATGATGATATACAGTTATTCACTCACATTTGGAATTTGAGCATGTTGAAGTAATTGCTTTTGAAGGAGCACAGTATCATCAGGGCTGAGTAGGGATAGAGGATGGACTGCCTCTTCAGCACTGGAGCCTACAGTTTACACTCATTATAAACATGTGGGCTCTATTGAGAAAAACACAGTAATGACAGTAGATCAGCCTAATCATTGTAGTTTATTTTACCGTGGAGTGGGGGAGATGGTACTGTATCCAATTGCTCAGCTTGTAGAATAAGGACAATTGACTATAATTGTATTGATGAGATAACACTATATACATGTAAATATATCGATACCACATCATAAATCATCGAAAGAATATATAGTAACACGCTCTCACAAGAGCAGTTTCATGTTTAACCCTTTAACTGCCGGACCAAGAAAAAAGCTATGGAAAAATTATTTGTTTGCATTTTCTTATCAAATGGGCCACAAATAAGCACAAACTATTATTTATTTTTTGACTGACCACACAGTTTTGTTTTTATGAGCCTCTACCAATTGGTCGAGCTGGCCTTCTATGGTAAAAGTACATTTTCAACAATCATCATACAGTACAGTATTTGTATGCATAATACTCAAATAAAACACAAACTCAAATACATTTGTTTATTTTATGGAAAATTAGTATTATATACAACCAGATATATTCATAAAAGATAATTAATTATAATTGTAAAAAAAAAAAAATGGAAAAAAGTAATGTAAAGTGTTTTTCATGATAAAAAAAATACTTGCTCATCTTACTATGAATTGGCATAACAGGAAACCACTGGCCTAACAGCAAATGTCTATATCCTGTGTTGGCCTAACTTGCTCATCTGTGTGCAACTTTGGGCTGAATGCCATGCATGAATGGGGCTATATAAATTATTATCACTCTTTGAACTCCGAGACTCATAAGGCAGTACTAGATTTAGTAATATTACCATGAATCTAGCCATTTATTTACCATATTTTAATGGAAAACATCTCTGAAACTCTGAAAAAGTCATATTGCTAGCTTACCATAAAAGGCCAATTCGACCGATTGGTTGAGCATATTTTCAAAAAAATAATTACACCCTTGTTAAAACTGTTTTTGTGCATCAAGTTCTCATTCATAACACTCCGTTCGATGTCTCACTATGGGATGCGCCTCATCGCGGAGCAAACAGAAGCATCAATCTCATTACGCCAATCCTGATTGGCTGGAGATCTTGACGTCAGCGTCAGGGAAATCACCCCCTATAAGTAGCTTGCACCACAACGCATGCGCCATTCAAACACCTCTTCTCGCTTCAGAGCACATCTCTATGGTAGCCGGACAAGCTTCACGGTCCACAGACTGAACCCAAATATCCATTTCGATCGACGGGCGCTTGCCGGCTACTCCTTCTGCTTCGCAGGAAGACGGTAATTACTAACGCTAGTTATTGTTGAAATCGACCTCGCCGCTCTCTTTCCCCGGAAAGTAAGCTAGGTCTGACTTTTTCAAGCTAGCGTTAGCTTGTTCCCTCACTACCGACACCACGGTAGCGAGGAAGTCTTTTCTTTTCTCTTCCCCACGGAGGAGGAAAGGATTAAAAGGAGCATACTGCCACACCAGTCAGTATTCTCCAGGAATAAAAGACCCACACCGTCCTTTTCTCCGGATTAAGGACAGGGTGGTTACCTCTTTTTCTCCCAACCTACCTGTTGAGAGCGGGTCCTCTCCACGCCACGAGGCGAACAAGATGGACGCCCCTCTCCCTCACACCAGAGGAGTCAGGGACTCGGTGGCTCGACTTTGCGGCTGCGGGTTGAAGATCTCGGGCCCAGACACACACCAGGTCTGCTCGTCCTGCCTCGGGCTGGAACACGCCCGAGGCGCTATCGACAACCCCGGCTCGTGCGGACATTGTGTCCGCTTCATCGTAAAGAGCCTCCGCCGACGGCTAGCACGCCAAGCTAGCCTGTCGGAGCAGGAACCCCCCATGTCCTCTGACCTGCCGGCCGGCAGTCATGACGCGGGGACATCTGCCACAGAGAGTGAACCCCTCTCCATGTCAGTCTGGGGCTCAGTATCTGAGATGGCCGCAGAACCGGATTCCCGCGCCCTGGCAGGCCAGGACCCGGTGGCGGCAAGACACGCGGGAACGGGACCCCACGCTTTACCGAGCTGGGGCTCTCAGTTAGACCTCACCATGGTCTCACCCGCGGAGGATGTCCTCGAGCTTCACTACGACGAGGACGAAGAGGACGCCTCGGTGTTCCTCTTGTCCGAGTCGGATGAACATGAAGAGGACATCTTCATGTCATCGGCTCAGGCTGCAAAGCCTGGAGCGAGGGCTGCTCTCCCAGACGATAGCACACCAGCTTCGCCCTGTCTGAGTATGGACCTGCAGGCCGTGTGCAAACGCGCTGCGGCCAGACTCGACATCCCGTGGCCTGAAATGGCCAAGGAGACCTCCAGGTCCCGCTACGAAGGGAAACATTTTCCCCAAGCAGCGCGGACAAAGAGGCAACTCCTTCCGGTCTTCCCGGAGATGTTGGATGAGGTGTCGGTCTCGTGGAGAGACCGGCCCTTCAGCAACAAGGTCCCAATCCAGGGTGCCTCCTCCCTAGACTGTGACGGAATGGAGAAGCTCGGCCTGCTCCGCATGCCGCCCATGGAACCGCTGGTAGCAGCCCACCTCCTACCGAGGATGGGCGCCCGTCACCAAGCAGGAACCCCACGCTGCCGGCAAAGTCGGACCGATTTCAGTCGACAATGACTGAACGGTCCTACAAAGCCGCAGCGTTGTCCGCCAGGGCCCTGAATGTGGCCTCGCTGCTAACCGCTTACCAAGCGGAGCTCTGCGAGGACCTGTCGGGTAACCCGGGGGCAGCCACTCTGGACGAGATGGCAGCGGTCACAGACATCTGTCTCCGTGTCCAACGCTGTGCCGTCCAGGCCACAGGTAAGGCAATGGGGATCATGGTGGTGCAGGAAAGAGCGAGATGGCTCAACCTCACCAACCTCCCAGACCGGGAAAAGGAGGATGTGCTGGATATGCCCATCGTTCCCGAGGGAATTTTCGGCTCCGCTCTTGCTTCCATGCAAAAGAGGTGTGAATCGAAAAAGAGGGAGGACGAGGCACTCCACCTCTGCCTCCCTCGAAGGGTCCAGCCGCTGCCTTGAACCCTGCTCGGTTTAAAACACCGAAAACGCAGTGGTCGCAGCCCGCCCCGAGTCCCCAGCCCAGGCTGGAGACGAGGGCGAGCTGGCCCAGAAAATCTCCGGTTCCGGCTTCAGCTCAGGCGCAGCCAACCCAGAATTTCGGCCAGCAGGCGAGGAAGAAGAAGCGAGCGGCGTGACAGCCCCTCATTCTCCCCTCCGTGACAGAGCTGGAAGTCCACGGTTCCCCAGCTCTAAATGTGTTCCCGCCGCCTCGAGAGATGCCTCAACACCATCCTCAAGTCCGCGAAAACACATGTCACAAATCTGTTTGTTCCTCTGTCATTAAACATTTGCCGCTGACGCATCCAGGCTTCAGGCCGAGGGCGCAGCTCAAAAAAATTATAAGAAAAACAATAAAACCAATAAACAGCCCGTCAACTGTTCCCCTTCTGAGAGCAGCTACGGCATCTCTCAAAAGGCGGATTACAGGCGGGTCTGTGAAGGCACCACCGTCACGCGCATGCGCAGTGCCGGCTGGTGTTTTAAAAGCACCACCGCCACGCGCATGCGCAGTGCCGGCTGGGGTTGTGAAGGCACCACCGTCATGCGCATGTGCAGTGTCGGTGGGGATTGTCGAAAGGGGGCACCACTGTGTTCAGACACTAGAGGGCCCCATAACACAACAAATAGAGACTCAGAGGGGAAGAGATGTGACATCTCCACTGGCTCTAAGGAGCATGCAGTGGAAGATGCTCACATCATCTGCTTGGGTTTTCAAGACAGTAACACGGGGCTACAGACTCCAATTCACTGTCACCCCCCCTCGCTTCTCGGGCATTCTGCATTCGCAGGCCCGAGGAGAGTCAGCCCATATTCTGGAGAAAGAGATTCTCTCTCTCCTAGAAAAGAGGGCTATATCTATTGTACCCGCCGAGCAGAGTCAGGGCGGCTTCTATTCCAAGTACTTCCTCGTTCCCAAACGGGGAGGGAACGGAATTCGGCCAATACTTGATTTGAGGGCTCTGAACAAATATCTAAAAAGATATAAGTTCAGAATGCTCACTCACACATCTCTGCTGCGGCTCGTGCGACAAGACGACTGGTTCACATCAGTCGACCTGAAAGATGCGTATTTTCACATCCCAGTATATTATCCACACAGGAAATATCTGAGATTCGCATTTCAGGGGATCTGTTATGAATACAGAGTACTCCCCTTCGGTCTGTCTCTCAGTCCAAGGGTGTTTGTACGATGTACGGAAGCCGCGATAGCCCCGTTAAGACAACAGGGTATTCGCCTGGCGACCTACCTGGACGACTGGCTGCTTCTCGCACAGTCGGAGCAGGAGGCTGTTACGAAGACAAATGTCCTCGTAAAGCACCTGCTCAACCTGGGTTTCATAATAAACACAGAGAAGAGCATGTTGTGCCCCGCGCAGACTATACTCTTCCTGGGTTTACACCTGAACTCGGTGCCCTTTTCAGCTCGCTTGTCAGCGGATAGAGTGAAAGCTTTCAGAGCTTGTCTCGCTCTTTTCCAGCTGCGCAAACATGTTCTCTTCAGATCATGCCTGCGATTGCTGGGGCTCATGGCGTCAGCCATCCTGGTCGTACGACCGGGACGCTTACACATGAGGGAGTTTCAGCGCTGGGTGGCCGCCCTAAAACTAACCCATGGCGCGCGGAGAGTGATGGTTACTGTGAAATGCGTAATGGCACTGCGCCACTGGCTGCACCCGACTTTTCTAGTACGAGGTGTGCCTATGGGTGCTGTCCTTTCACGGAAAGTGGTCACCACGGACGCATGTCTGACAGGTTGGGGAGGTATTTATGAAGGTAGCCCGGTGAGGGGTCTCTGGAGCAGAGACCTCCAGCGGGCGCACATAAATTACCTGGAGCTTTTAGCGGTGTTTCTCACCCTAAAACGCTTTCTGCCTTTCCTCAGGGGACATCATGTCCTCGTGAGGACAGACAATACGACCACAATATCGTATATTAACCGCCAAGGGGGTTTGCGTTCTCTCCAGTTAAACACACTGGCGCGCAAACTTATCCTATGGAGCGGTAGGCGTCTCCTCTCTCTGAGAGCGACTCACGTACCGGGAGTGAGGAACCTCGGGGCAGATCTACTGTCCAGAGGTATACCACTTTATGCAGACTGGACTCTACATCCAAGGATTGTGAGCCAGCTGTGGGTGCGTTACGGCAGAGCCGCGGTGGATCTGTTCGCATCGAAAGACAACGCTCAGTGTCAGCTGTTCTTTTCGATGCGCGATCTAAATGCACCGTTAGGCGTGGATGCACTCGCGCACAATTGGCCCCCGGGCCTTCTGTACGCGTTCCCACCCCTGGCTCTGATACCCCCAACTCTGGCCAGAGTGAGAGAGCAACGCCACACACTTATCCTGATAGCTCCGCACTGGCCAGCTATGTACTGGCTAGCGGAGATATATCAGCTGCTGTGCGGGCAGCCATGGCAGCTCCCACTACGCAGGGACATACTGTCCCAAGCGGGGGGGGCGATCTTTCACCCACACCCAGAGCGCTTGGCTCTATGGGCCTGGCCCGTGAGTGGTACAATCTGAATACAGTGTGACATGACGCTGACCCTGGCAGCTGCCAAGCGAGCCAGTGGCACTCATGCACTATCTGTACAGTTTTCATGCACTCAGTTTGCCCCAGGGCAAACAGAGTGTGGTTGAAGCCTGACCCTGCCTTTATCTTAAGGCGGTCGGTTCGGGTACCACATTTGACATTAAGGCATCCTCCCCGCCACTGTATTCCTCCGGGGAACAGCGGCCGGATTTGCCGTGTCCAGCCCGTGCTTCACGCACGTACAGGGACAGATCAAGGGTGCTTTGTCATAATGACCAACCCCTTAGCATGTTACTAAGCAACGGCTCTCCCACTGGTCTGTGGAAGCAATTGCTTTGGGGCTCATACGAGTCAGAGTTCGCAGGCACCCTCGGGTCCGCGAGCTCTTTCGACTCAGAGTCTGGCTGCATTCTGGACTCTGTCCAGGATGTCTCCCATCAAAGACATTGGTGCAGCGGCGAGCTGGTCCTCGCCGCTCACTTTTGTCTTCCTCCTAACAGGCTGGACGTTCTGCTCCCAGTGTGACTCAAGCAGTGCTGGGCACCTGGTTGAGTCAGAGCTCTACCTGTTAAGTTCTGGTTGGTTTGGTGATTTTCGAGATAAGCTCGTCTGGCAATACGGGAGCTACAATTTCCCATAGTGAGACATCGAACGGAGTGTTACGAATGAGAACTATAGGTTACTTACGTAACCCCAGTTCTCAGAGTAACATGAAGTGAGATGTCTCACCAGACGGCCCTCCTTGCTATGGTGAAGCGAGAAGAGGTGCTTATTTTGAATGGCGCATGCGTTGTGGCGCAAGCTACTTATAGGGGGTGATTTCCCTGACGCTGACGTCAAGATCTCCAGCCAATCAGGATTGGCGTAATGAGATTGATGCTTCTGTTTGCTCCGCGATGAGGCGCATCCCATAGTGAGACATCTCACTTCATGTTACTCTGAGAACTGGGGTTACGCAAGTAACCTATAGTTATCTAATTATGTTCAGTCAGTGCCCTGCCACTAAAATATGTCAAAAAGGATATGGTTACCTTACAAAAGTTGACCAAAAAGAGTGATTTCTTCAGCAGTGATTTTTAGCATTGCCAACTTTCTCAGTTGAAGCTAGCTGAAGGGCTTTTTGTTCGAACCACAGTGACATCTAGAGGTTGTTTTGTGCATAACATGTCAACCAAACGGTAGAGCTGGCTGAATCAGATGGATTTACATTTTTTTTTCCAACAAGATATCGAGACAAAATGCTCTACCAAATGGTGGTGCTGGCAGTTAAAGGGTTACACTGCTTGGGGTTCATGTGTTTCACAAACACAGGACTTTAACCCAGGGGACCAATGTTTTTTTCGTGTAAACAATAAGTTAACATTGACATACCGTATTTTAAATTACATAGTTCAAGTCAGGAAACAGACTTTCTTAAATTACGCCAAAGCATATTTTTTTACTACACCAAACCAAGTAGTGTTGTTGTTGTTTTTATGTTTTGTTTTGTTTCAATTCACAAAGGTAACCATGTGTTTAAAACTGCAAACATAATATGCACAGATTTATTTCTGAAGGATAATAAGTATGCACGTCGGTTGTTTAGAAACATATTTTTTTGTTTTTTTGACAATGTTCTATTGCAAAAAGAGTTAGAACATTGTTATTGCTATTAGGGCTGCACAATTTGGGGAAATAATCTAATTGCGATTTTTCTGACAGATATTGCGATTCGATTTGCGATATTTGTTTTTAAGCGACCCAACGGATTGTAAAATGCGGCCATATCTCTGGCTAGGAAGGTCGTATCATCGTGCTCCCGTCTCTAGCACCCCCGCAGCCCGAGCTACGAGTGAAATAACTAAACTTACATGAAACTTCCGTTGGGTTGCTTTAAAGTCAAGCTTCAGTTTAAGATTCACCCTGTAATAGAAACATGTGATTGAGCATTACTAACCTGACTCAGATGGTTGGTTTCACCAAACCATCGAAAGCTCCATTGGAAGCCATTTGGAAAGGGCAGGCACTTTCAAAAACACTTGGCAGGTGATTGGATCAATCTGTCTATCACCTTCTATCATGGGCCACTTCTGATTGGTTAACAATGGCTGGTACATGTGGAGCACAGCACTTCTAATTGGTGTGGATGACTGACACACAAGAAGAAAAAGAAAAAAATCGCAGGCTTTGCGATTTGATAATCGCATCATTTAAAATCGCGATTTCGATTTAAAATCGATTAATCGTTCAGCCCTAATTGCTATTACAGTATTACTCTATATATCCAGGATTAAAAAAGGGTTAACAAAAAAAGTGTGATATATTCTAAAAAAGTTCAGTAGATTATATGGGACCAAATTATATAATTACCTATTCAGATATACAGTTTGAGTCATATTTTGTATAAATATGAGACATTTTATAATGGGATATGCTTTTCTGGTGAACGTTGAAAGACCAACACATTATGTTATAATTCAAAGTAAACTCAATTTTCCTTCCAATTGATGATACATTAATGGTATTAATATTAATAGATACATTACTGGAGACATTAGACAAAGTAGTGACTCCTCCAGTCATGGAGGGTTTTTTTAATTAAAAGAAGTATATCAGAGGAGGATTTTTTTTCCCTGCACCACTTTCCAGAGAGAATTGGTAAAGTGCTCGTTGTAAAAATAAAAGGGCAAAGGCTTTAGGGAGGATTACATCATCATTGTCATCACCACCATGACCACTGCGCTGACCAGCACCATCATCATCACCACCACTCTATCCACCATCATCATCATCCTCCAGTGCACAGAGCATTAGCATAATAATATCTGAGATTTAGAGCGCTGTTGGAAATATGACATCATTCTTTTCTTCCTCTATAACTCTCCAGGGTGCGACTGACAGAGCTGAAGAGTAAGGAAGTACTTTTGTAAATGATGTGATGTGTTGGCATCTTTGCAGGAATTGCCAGCTGCTTTGCTGTCTACATCCCGCAGAGAAGGCCCTGCAGGAAAGTTGACATCATTCTCATGCTGTAGAACAATAACTGGCATATCTAATCCTCTGACATAAAATTGACACATGTCTGGATATATGACAACAATGGACATCGTTGGCCCTTCTGCATGAAATTGTCAGCTGTTTGGCGTTCTGGAAATAAATGGAGGGGATTGAAGTGTTTTAGCTGAGCAGCACACTAGCCAGATACATGGTTCATGAACTGTGACTGCAAGGGTTCAAACCTTCCTTGTGAAATGCTGTCACACATCCCTGTGTGATATTCCAAGTGTACCCTTGAATCTCTAAAATCGGTTAATATCCCTCTGGAGTATGACTTAAGTCTGCTTTTGGTTTAAATGACATAATTCCAAGACTCTGGAAGCACAGTATTAAACTCGAAATCTGGGGAAACGAGAAGGTTCAAAGCATTTGAAAAATCATAACCACATTGGAAAGCTCTAGGTTACAAACCTAAAACCCATCATGTTTGGATCTAAGCACTTCTCCACCCTCCAAATGGTTTTGATTTTGGGAAATAAATGAGGGAAACTTGGAAGAAGCAATTCCTCTACCATAAGTGCTTCACAGGACACATTCAGCTGTGTTTAACTAAAACCAAAAGTGCTACAGGCAAAACTCCTCTGGTGGATTAGCACCCTGAAAGTGACAGCATGGTGGGAAATGATGACCACAGTGCTAGAAAGGTGTGTGTTTGTTAGCTGTCAGCAGTTTCCCGAGGAGAGAGAGAAAATGTGTGAGTGTGTGTGTGTGTGTATTTGTGGTAGATGATGTGCCACTGGAAACAAATGCCAATCAGACACACTCTTGCATGCACATACACACACAACTGTAGCAAAATGGTGTGTTTTCACAGAGAGCTGACAGCTATGTGATGTCATATTGCTTAAATCTCGCTATGCGCACCAGTTAATGTGTCATTGTGGTGTGTGTTGGAATGTGTGACTATCTATCTATCTGCCACTTTTAAGTACTTTTAATCAGACAAGAACACATGCCTGCCTGACAAATATACAGTATATATTAAATTAAACATATGTTGGTGTGTGGATTTATTTATGTTCATGTAAGGCTGTTTGAGTCATTTTTTTACCCATACTATATTATGCTACGTTTCTGCTGATTTGCACATTCTTCCTGGCTGTAGTTCCTCTAATGGCCACTAGGTGTGCTTTTGCCAAGACAACTCAGAAAGGGGCAAAGAGGGTCCTCGCTTCTGTTTTGAAACACAAAGTAAAAGCAAGTTTTTAGATAAACTTGATTTTCCAGATTTTAATTTTGGAGAGATTACGATTAAATAGTTACAATATGATAATAAGGCATAACTATGGTAGAAGAAGTGACAGTTTACCATTCTTAGCTGTGCTTTTTGCCGCATGCTAGTCTCTCCAAACAGGCCCACCAAATGTCAGTACATTTTGAATATGTTATTCATGCTACTAATAAAACCTTGGTACTGGATCCAAATGTTGATTGCATTTAAGATTGAATCATACCTACAAGGTTATGGGTTGGTGCGTCCTAGAAAGTGCCCACCTCTTCATCTACAAGTCCTTACCATGAGGGTCTACTGATAAAGACGATGAGCTCCATGCAGGCCACACTTCATAGGCGGACGTGTTTGGCATTTATTGTGGCCATTATGTTTGTGGGCTGGTTTTTAATACACAACCATACCGCATACCATTACTGTCCACAAACTGGGACAGTTGTAAAGGCAAATAGAGCACAGGTTGCCCACCATCTTATTCATTTGAATAGACATATCATAAACATACTGTATGGCTCAGTTGACAGGGTCATCTGGTGGGTTCTCACATGATCAGGAAGATGGATGAGTAACCCCTTTTCATTGCTAGGAAAAATGGATATTGCTAACTTTATAACAAAGGCATCTGAATCACTGATATCAAATGAATCACCACGAGGCAGAGAGGATAGCTACAGTAATGAGAGCAGTTTGACATTCCCATTCCAAGTAGGATACAACATGCTGTGAGGTTGACTCAGTCGTCTAAGGGGTGATGGCATCACCATGTGAATAGTGAAAATCTGAAGCCCTAAATACGCCGTATATCTTACACTCTCTTCAGATGTATCCTCAGGCACAATGCAGCTTGGTCTCTGACTAATGTGAGTCACGATCATGTCTATAGAGGAAACATTGTGTATTGTGTTTGAATCAATGAGGAAAGGAGTCTGCCAGCTGAATCATTAGAGCTATACAGTTGATAGGGCAACTTCCTGGTATCAGGTCTGAGAACTTGATCTGTGAAGAGGGAAAGGTATCATATGAGAAAACCACACTGAGCACCAGCGACTTGGCAAACACAAGGAAGCCTTGCACTTAAGCATATCTTACTATTTTATCCAGTTCACTCCAAATGGGACAATACTGTATGGAATTAACATTTTGTTGAGATCATAAACTCCTCAGTAAAATGTCTACTTCTTTAAAAAGACGTAGAATAATTTTTCATAGATTTTTATACAATCAGATTTATTTTTGCACCCAGTGCAGTTGCCCTCTGCTGGCCATTAGAGAATGGCAATTGAAGGCACTTCCGCATTTACCCTACTTTCCATACCAAAAGGTTACTACGTGATTTATAACTGCTTTGGGTTCAGTTTTGTGATGTTCAGGAAAGAGGTGGGAGAGTGTTTGAATTGGACTTCGACATGTGGCCAGATTGTGACTTTAGGACCTCTTTGTAATTGAAAGGTCACCTGAAGCTCTCACCTAATCATTTTTTAGAATCCCTCTTTGTTGTACCCGACACGCACCCAACAACCCACACACACACTGTCGAACTTGTCTTCCTTCCTGTGGAATGACAATGCTTCCTTGTTTATGCAGTTACCATAAAAACACAATCAGCCACAAGTCAACACTGACTGACTCCAAACAAGCTGGATTATTGCTCTAATTAAGCTTTAATAAGCCCTTATTAAACGGCCGCAGGCCTCGTTAGGCGGTTCATTAAGTCGTTTCATCCTTTTATTCCTTCATTAAGTCTCTTTTCTTCTCTCTTTTCTTCTCAGGGAGTGTGGGAGTGGTGAGGTCTGGGAGATCATGACCTTAATTCTCTCCAAGACAGATGGTTTAATTAACACTGGAGGAATCCTCCCTGGCTCCAGACCCCTACAATGGGAATGTACACAGGAATTGGATTGCCAAGGTAAGGCACTAAGCTAATGTGTTTTTTTACTGGCAATATACACTAATAACCTTTTTAAATTACAGCCACTGTGTTCCCTGCATGTATGATGTAATTAGATGGTAATATTGAATGCATTAAAGCACATACAAATTATGAATAAACATGTGTTTTAGCAGTGTTTTAGGGAAATGTCTGATACCAGCGGTTTAATTAAATGTAAGAACATTTCCTCTTGTGTTTTCTACCAGACAAAAACATTAGGAAAAAATAAATAATAAGGTGAACAGATAATGTGTAAGCAGAAGTGGATGATATAATCAATTGCAACACATTGTTACTTCCTTCATTTTGCACCCAACTATGCAGTTTTACACAGCTGTCACTGACATTCAAACTGCAACAGTTTACAAAGTAACCGTGAAACTACTTGTGTCTCGGTGGTTTACAGTTAGAAACAGGAAAAGTTGACCTATTGATTTCAGAAATCCACAAAAGAGTATTAAACACTTACCACAGTTTTAGAAATTCTAAATGTTTGACTGATAATCAAACTCAGAGATTGTTAGTTTGTGCATAAAAAGTTAAGATAATATTGAAAGTGTCAAACACAAATGTAATGTTTTTAGGCAGTTTTTGGCCTAACTTTAATGGTATTTGGATGTTGCACTTTGCAATGAACTTTCCCCTTATCATGGTTCACCACAGTATCCCCTTCAAACAGAAAGTATGTTCCAGGGCTCTTCAAATGTTAAATAAAACGTAATGGGGATGTGGAGCACATAGTTGTCATGCACTTTTAGGTAGAGCACAAACGTTTTTTCAAGGTTAAATAAACAGAACTCCAACCTGTAACACACACACATTCACACAGACACATACAGTACACTGCATCCGCCAAACCTATTTCAAAGACGGAATAAAACGGTTCCTTTAAAGAGGGCGATGCAAACGGTTAACCCTTAAGCTCCAAAGTCTAAGACGACAGTTAGTAACACCTGCATGTTTTGTCTGCTGTGTGGGAGGGACTTCCAACTCTGTGTGGAATATTTAGAGGTGCACAAACAGCACTTTTTATTTTTTCACATGCCAAGAAACAACATCCAAGAGATTGTTTACTGTTAGCAGTGAAGACAGATAAACCCCAGGGAATCTAACTGGAAACAGGTGTCTTAGTTCATAGAACATGTACTGTATGATGCAGTTTATTATTAGATAAGGATTAGTATGAACATGATTCGCCTGGACATGAATAGTTCTGTCTCCTGAAGGTGAAAAAAACTGGTGAATAAAAAAAGAGATGAGGATGTCTTATGGCTGTGGCTGTGGATACAGGTGTGTATTAACACTTCAACCGGTAACACATAGAGACTGTGCCAAATGTACTTATCTATTTTAACTGAAGAAGGTGTGCATGTGTGATACAGGGAGAGAGAAATAAAGATCATGTGTGTGTGTGTGTGTGTGTGTGTGTGTGTGTGTGTGTGTGTGTGTGTGTGTGTGTGTGTGTGTGTGTGTGTGTGTGTGTGTGTGTGTGTGTGTGTGTGTGTGTGTGTGTGTGTGTGTGTGTGTGTGTGTGTGTGTGTGTGTGGATGCCCGCAAGCTGCCTTTGCATGTTTATTAGCAGTTTGGATCCTGCTGTGGAGACAGATGTTCATAGGTAGGCGGGGAGACGCGGTGTCAAAATTAATCCACTTGTGTGTTTCTGTGTGTGAGGAGGAGAACTCTTTCACACTAAAACGCTGTCCTTCACCTATCTGTTGTGTGTGTGTTCATGTATATATGTGTGGATGTTCTGTTAAAATGTTGGCATGATTTAGTGCAGACAGGTAAGACATCAACTTTCAGCCATAAAGTGACTGAGCTTCCTGAAGCTTCAGCAGATGTTCAAACCCCAGGATTCACCCTCTGACTGTTTCAATATTTTCCTCTCTTCCTGTCATTGTTACGATAGCTCGCTCTATGGTCTATTTATTAGCTCCGCCAATGGTTAGGGTGGTTTATTTTTCAGTTTGTAAGCAGGATTACAGAAAAAAGAAAACTACTGTTCCAATTTTTGTGAAACTTGGTGAAAGGGCAGAGCGTGCGCCAAGGAAAAACCCATTACATTTTGGAACCGATCCGAATCATGGGGCGGATACACCCATTCATTTTCACTTATGGAAATGGCCTTGGTGGAGGTCTGTGCTCTTCGATTGCCCTTCTACTTTTAATTGACTATATGCCAATTTGTAGAAGACTACACACACACACACACACACACAGACACACACACACACACACACACACACACACACACACACACACACACACACACACACACACACACACACACACACACACACACACCCACACTAAATGAACAACCATAAACAATACATTCATATCCAGACACACCTACAGTATGACAGGCAAGAGAATGACACGTGTGTGCACCCACGCACAGTCAGAAACACAAGGAATAGCTGGTTTGGATGTTATGCCAAATTAGATCTCCTGTACTGTATATAGAGAGACACACACACCCCCACCACACACACACACACACACACACACACACACACACACACACACACACGCACACGCACACACATTACACAATTACAACCATAAAAAGCAGAAGCTCCAACTGTTTGTACCTTATAAAGGGGGAAATGAAACTTCAGTTGAAGCCAAATACATGCTTGTGTCAAAACACATCCAGCATGATGCAGCAACTAAAATATTAGAGATACAAGCCATAATTGTTATGTGTTTTTCTTTAAAGCTTAACAAATCATTCCTACAGTAATATTTTATTCATAATACTTTTCATAATATCGCTTTTAATCGAATCTGGTAGGCTGTTATAATAATTAAGTTTAGTGAAATGTGGGATAGTTTTACAATGCACATCCAACGTTGGTGCAAATGTTAAAATATAAAGGTTTCCAAAGAATACATAATATATACATAATTATAGTGGTTACTCTCAAGTCAAATGTTTCTCTGAAAGTAAGGGGTATAGGATTTGGACAAATGCTGAACCCACTAGAACAAATGTGTGTGCTGAGCAGGCTGACCATGAGCTGTGTGTTCTAATTGGCTGTAATTGTGTCTGTAGTCTACTCAATGAAAGCAATCAAAGGCGAGCAATTACAAGCCGTTGGTCTCCAGCCTTGGGGGCAGAACTTCAGACCAATACACTCACAATCATACATACACGCACACACACAGACACACACACACACACACACACACACACACACACACACACACACACACACAACACACACACACACACGCACATGCACGCACACACACATCCAGTCAGTCACCCACACATTTCCTGTGTGTTTCATGTAAGACGCTCTTTACTTCTTTCTCTTCTGTTTGGAGAGGAAGTGCGGGTCTAATGACTTTTCCTATGCGTCACAAACACTGCATGTGGGAGGCAGACAGCCGCACTGCACGTGTGTTCATGTGAGAGACTAATGTATAAATGTATGAGTTTTATGAAAAGCTTGATACATGCAGGTTTAGATATGAATGTGTTACAGATTTCATGTATGCGAGTTTGTGTTTTGGAGCAGACTTCATATTTGTGTTTGAGAAAGTTATGCATGTTCATGTGCTCACAGGAAATGTACAGACTCAGCTGCTGTTAGTATTGTTGTACTGCGTATGAAAAACAATTCTGTCTCTGAGGAATTTTACACATATGCTAGTTTCACTGTATGCATTTAATATGAACTTGGAACACTGTATGCGATGGAAACAAAGCGTGTCCATACAGTACTGTGTGCCGTTTCTTTTTTTGATGGTTCCTCTTGCTCAGTTCTGGTAAACACAGCTACCACTGAGACCTCGCACAGTCTGTAGAACTCACTGTTTTTCTGTTTTTGTACAACTCAAACTCGCTACATCGGTTTTAATCAATATTTTATTTCTTTTGAGAATTACTGTGGACGGAGCTGAAGTTTCAGTCAAATTTGCTACAGTATAATATCCTATATTTATGACTGTTGCTACTCCTACTGACGTTTGCATCAGTGTCCCATAGCATTATGTCTGAGTTTTCAAGGTGAATTATATCCCCCAAATCGACAGCAAGCTGTCAAAAAAGACAGCTTTTCAAAACAAATGTTAAAAAGTTTGAGAAAGACTTTCTGGGCTTCAATTTGTATCTACTCAGGATGCAAATGATAGAATAGGAAATAATATATTGCACCATGTTTAAGATCTACAAAATGGCTAATAAATAGAAAATAATATAAATGATAAATGCTGTGTTTGAATATTCAGTATTAATGCCACAACCTCCAAAAAGCATTCATAGTTAAATACATTCCATGTATATTTGGCACTAAAACCCATGCAAAACTTAGGATTCAGTTGGATGTTCTCATAAACCATTTGTATGTCCTCATACAGCAAGTTTCCATTTATATACTTTAAAATCTGCATAAGGAGGTCTGGGTAGATGGGTCAGTCCAAAAACATCTGACTTTCTGGTTGTTGTGTCTCCTGAATGATTTATTTAGTAATTTTAACCTAAATTATTCCAAACCAAACAAAACATTCTTCAGATTTCACAAATAATGTGGTCCACTGAAGCGAGGCCCCTGACTAAATAATTATGCAACTAACATTTAGGTTTCAAATGTCTCAAGCAATGTTAAACAATAAAGCATCTGGCTCTGAACCACATTTTCAAAAAGTGTGAATGATTCTTCACGGGGGTTAGACCAGGATAGCTAATCCAGCCACGCTTGTTGGTTCCCCAGCTACAGCTGCAGGGAGTTTGCACAGTTCATCTGGGGCCACAGAGAAGTGTTCTGCTCAAAACGAGTTCCCATTCAAAGACCAAGGTTAGTACTTAGCTATAACCAAGGAACTATTGAAACATTATTTTAGGTGAAATCAAAAACAGAATCAAAAACAGTCTTTTGATTGGATCCTAGGCCTTTGCTGAACCCTTTTTCCAAACTCATCTCACTCTTTCTCTACCTTTGCTCCCTGATGCCAAATCCATCATTTCCCTCACTTTGTCTTGCTATGCCTAAGAGAGTGGGAGTGAATGAGCACCCACTCTCTTTTTGCCTTTCTTGTGTTTATCCCTCTATTTCCTGCCCTTTTTATCTCTCCCTCCTTGCCCCTTCCATCAGTCCATGCTGTCGTTTTTTATTCCCCAACTTTAGATCTGAAATGTTTTTGTTTCCCTTCGTGTTTCTTTTTCACATGGATTTCACTCTGATTGTTTACTATCCCTTTGTCTTTGTTTCTGTCTCTTCAGATTCCATCATCCAAACTAACCCTAATATGTGTTTGAAAGAGTCAAAGAGAGGGAAGGAGAAGGTGAACTATTTACAAACTAATCTTTTGTTATCAACACATTTGGATCTCTGCTTTGGCTAGTGTTTAGCAGTCTTTATGCTAAGCTAAGCCAACTATCTCTTGAATGTAGCTTTATATTCAGCATGCAGTTTTGAATTTGAAATCAATCCTCTCATATTACTCTCAGCAAGACAGAAGTAACGCATACAAAAAAAAATGCTATGCTTATTTTTATGTAAGTTACAATGTGCTTTTAAAGACACATTCTTCTGAAAGGTATTCTCAATCAGGTTTGGGAATATGTTAGCTTTTGTGTTGCGAGTAATTCCTGCATTAGTTACTGCAATGAAATGTAGGGGGTGACTTGAGTTATGCCTTTTCACCAGACGCATGTAAAGGGAATTGGTTTATCTTGCTCCCCCTCCTCTTTTGCTCTGTTGCACTCTTTAGCTCGCTTGCAGCTCCACATCATCAGCAGTGAGACTACTGTTGCAGATGAGTTCAGTTCAGTTGAGGTCAGACAGACAGTGTGTGCTGCCCCAGGGAGATACAGGCTGGCTACCAACCAGATAAGTTGGAGGAGTTATCCTGGTATTTCCCCTCTCTAGCCCTTATTACTGAGAGCTTGTTGCTCCCACTGAGTGTTAGAGGCAACAAAGTGCTCCTGGGAAACCATATCTGACCATTAGAGCAAATAATAACGATAACAAATGAAGTACAGTCTGACTCTCATTTCACTATCACTCCTTCTTCGTCTCATCTGCCATACACACACACACACACACACACACACACACACACACACACACACACACACACACACACACACACACACACACACACACACACACACACACACACACACACACACGCACACAGATTTGAAGGATTTATTTATGTCAGCATAATTTAAAGCGATAATCTCTGGTGTGGTGTATGAGAATCAGATACTGGTGCTGTTGGTGTTTTAGCAATGATGTGATGTGGTGCCTTGATGCCAGCCAATTGTGATTGGTGTATGCCTGTGTGCGCATGTGTTTGTTTAAACTCACTTGGCTTTCCCTGACAATTTTAATCTGAGTAAACAAGGAGACAGCCAAATAACTGTGGAGTGAGAGAGAGAGAGAGAGAGAGAGAGAGAGAGAGAGAGAGAGAGAGAGAGAGAGAGAGAGAGAGAGAGAGAGAGAGAGAGAGAGAGAGAGAGAGAGAGAGAGAGAGAGAGAGAGAGAGAGGAGAACCAGGTCATAAAGTGTGTGAAGCATGAGAAAGGCAGAAGCAAACGCTTACTCAGGCTAAACCCTGAAGTCATGGACAGGAAGCTGATATTTTCCCAGACTAACTTGACTCTTTTTTTTGGAGTCTGATCCGACAATTGGAGCTTCCTCTGCGGGGCTAATAATACAACAGAGCCATTGTGCAAAGCGTTGTTTCCCCTTGCTTGGTTTAGCAAGAGAAACGCTGTTTGCATGAAATCTTTCCACTCCTAGTGTGGTTGGGTGGAGCTTTTACTGCCATCAGATTGGATTGTCACACCACATCGTAATAACGCACTATTATAGTCTGGCTCAGTCAAACATGAATACACAGATAACAGTGCTCTAGCCAGTAGCCATTGTACTCTGGTACTTTAGGTCTCTGATGGAGCAGCTGTGCAGAAAGTATGTTAGATGTTGGAAATATCTCATTACTGGGAATATAAATGGATTTAGACTAAATCAGACATACAGAATAAGGACATCTTTGAGCAGAGGTAAACCGTTACACAAGCAAGAACACTAGAAGCGATTGTAACGGCCCGTCCACACAGCGGCGTGCGTTGAAGCTTCCAACGCTTCTGCCCATTCACTTTGAATGGGGTGACGTCACTTTTAGCCGAACTGCATTGTGGGAAGCAACGCGGAGCGTTGCTGGCGTGGCTCACTGCAAAAGTTGAGCAATGTTCAACCTTTGGACGCCTCGACAGAAGCGTCAGCCAATCGAATCATATGCCAGTACAAGCTCATAGCCAATCAAACCGCTGCTTGTGTGTCAGGGGCGGGAGATTCATGTGATTGGTTGTTGGTCGAGTGTCAGACACGCCCGCCGGCAAGCGTCAACGCACGCCGCTGTGTGGACGGGCCGTAAGAGTTTTGTCACATTCAAGGCAAACAGCATAAAACATATTTTATTGGCAAATATGAAGCCATAAATATGACACATTGGATGAATACACCCATACACAAAGTGGTTAATAGAACACATTTGGCACTTCATTAAACATATAAGTATATATATAATATACAATAAGGGGTGTTCAAACAGACAGTAAAGAAAATAATCGTTTCACATCATTGCATTCCATCTGTGTTTATTTGCCTAAAAACAGCCAATGCACAAATGTAAGTTGCGTGCTAGCTAAGTATACTAACCCTGTTAAACTGGCCTTCACTCTCTATTCAGCTTAGAGAAAATGCATTTGTTTGGGTAATAAAATGTGTTTTCTATGACTTTTTATGGAATTGTTGGGGTAGGTTACTTTTGTTATATAACTATTATTAATGGGTCTAGCATTGCTTTCTGTATTTAGTGTATTCATCACAATCTCATAAAATATTGTGAGGTTTTCATTGCAGTAAGACTAACAAGTTGATCTGACATCTGATGGTCTAAGCTCTCATTTGTATTTATTACAATTGGAAACAACATGGACTTAGAGAACCAAGGACATGATGCAACATTATTGTTATGCATTTTTACTTCCAATAGCCTTAAGCTAGTGCAAGCTGTTATTCATGTTTTACTTCTGCCTCTAACTTTTCATCTAACAAACAACTAAGCAACTGTATTCGCATTTATTTAGATTAAAAACATCCATAATGCTATGTGTCTTATGTGTCCTGTGGGATGGGGCCATGTTTTATTAGAAACTGTGTTGCGGGCAGGTGCGGCATTGAAAGTAGTCCCACACAGGCTTGAAGGCTGCATGAGCGATGAAATTACTTATTAGATGAATGGCTTTTTTAGTATACTTGACACAACCTTATAAAAAATACAAGTGATCTTGCAAATGATATATTAACCCTTGATTTTTTTCACATCCACCTCATATCTATTCTATACCTACATTGCATCGAATATGTCGACTTTTATACGGTTTAATGTTCTGTTGAATTTTTAAACACACACACCTTCACTTATTATTCACCTCTCCTAGACACACATGATCAATGGTGGGTTGGGGGATGAGATGATAATATAAAATCACAAGGAAAGCATTACTCTTACATGAGATGTAAGAAATAAGTCATTTCTATGACCTAGACAGTGCAACATTAATAAGACAAATCACTGGGTATCGCAGCCTACCCTTGATCATCCCCACAGGCAAGGCAAACTCAGCCTGTCTGGCCAGGTTGACTAGTTTGTCGGTCTTTGTTTGTGTGTGTCTCTGTGTGTGACTTTAGCCTTGCATGCATCCCTATCTGTTCATCTGGCTTCTGGCCGGTCTCGCTGTTTGTCTCCATGTTTGGCTAACCATGCATCTTTCATTTTATCAGTAAGTCTATCAATTGGTGTGTATATGTGTGTGTCCATGGGTGAAATGACCACTGTGTTTCCCGCTGTGTTGACCACATGCTCTACTCCATTCTCCTTTCCTCGGGTCCTCCTTTTTGACCCACCTGGCTGCTCTACCTTGACCACCCATGTTGTTCAGTCTGGCCTCCCTCTTTGTGTTGCACTGATTGATCACATTACTTAGACTTTTTTTTAGCCTGGGGGCTTGTGGCCCCATGTGGGGTCTCTGCAGGTGAAAGTGGTTTTCCATCAAAACAAACTCTATTGGGAAGACCAACAAATGCAAAGTGGCTTACAGGACATTTTCATACAAATTACATTTTGCTACCCAATGTATATTCCATAGTAGTGATTCAAACAGTACTTACTTTACAGTATGAAGAGTTTACAATGTTCTGTTCAAATCATCTGTCAAGTCGGTCTATTCGGGGCATATCAGTGTCAAACAGGGATATTTAGCTTTACTAAACAAATAATTAAAAAATAACGTTAAGCCTCTAAGAGCCAGGGACAATTTTCTGGGATTCCTGAGTAGCCAGCAGACTTCCCTTTCCATTCACTGCTTTTTGTTTACAGTCCGATTCGCAACTAGAGATGCGAGAAAGGAGTAGTAGTGACAGGATGTCTACAAGAGGATAGTTTCAAATAGGCCAGTGAACAAGCTAATTGTGAGCTAATAAAAAGCTAAATTGTCATTTGATAGCCAATGGATTCAGGGAATGCAATTTCAGCCAATGGGTTCTACTTCTTTTGCTTTCATCGTGGACTGTGTGCCTGTATTCAACCAAAGCCTGCTCCAATGTCAATGGTTAACCCACCATAGAAACCAGAACGCA
The DNA here is from genome assembly GCF_902827175.1 of Gymnodraco acuticeps. Classification (NCBI taxonomy): domain Eukaryota; kingdom Metazoa; phylum Chordata; class Actinopteri; order Perciformes; family Bathydraconidae; genus Gymnodraco; species Gymnodraco acuticeps. Next base: position 1,318,966 of record NW_022992336.1, on the reverse strand, counting down.
TCCCACACCAACATAAGTCCTGTTGCCTTTAGATTCTGCAATCATATGTAGAATCTGTTAAAGATAAGACCTTCACAGACTCAAACAACACCAAATGAAAACAAGAGAAAAATGTAACCGTCGCTGCAAAAGGTCCATGATAACCGAAGCCCATTCTGGGAATCAACCTCTAAAACCGTTATTACTACACACTTCTTCACCCTCTCTCACCACCTGACCCCAACTCCTTTATCTCTCCCCTCATAGCCACATTCTACAGCAGTCAGAGACAATAAAGGTCTAATTTGTCTTGGCCATAGCTTGTGAACACAAATACCTGACCAGCGGTCCATGTGGTAAATGGGAGTCTGTCCGTGTATAACCTTACCTGTCGGAATCCATGACATTGTTTGTGTTTGTGGAGTATGTGCCGTTTTAGTGATTATGTGTGTAGATAAGACCATTTGTTTGTGAGTAGGTTTCTTGCACCAATTCTAGTTATTATTGGGCTAATTACCTGGGTGTGAACAGAAGATTATTCAGTACAGAAACATGAGGTGAATTGACGTGTCGCGGTCCAGACTGATTCATGTAATTAGAAGTTTTTCCTATTTCCTTCCTTGTGTTTTAACGATTTTACAAAGGATGCAAAATAAAGGGCTTAGCTTGTGGCGAAAATAGTAACACAAAAAGTTTCATCTGATTAAATCCTATTATGGCTGATCAAATTATTCCCTCATGAATTCTAGAGGCCATGTTACCGATATTAAGTCCATTTAGAACAATTGAAATAAGTGCTTGCTCCTTTATGCCCTGCTGTAAACATTCACTTGTGCCCTCTTTAAACTTTCTTCCAGTCTCTATTTAAAGGGCAGACGCTAGTAAAACTAGCCAGCTGTCTGCTCTCTCTCTTTCTCTCTGTAAACCTAGCCAGCTGTCTGCCCTCCACTTCTGACCTTGTTTTGATGAACACTGTTGTATGTGTGCGTGTGAGTGCACACATGCATATGTGCATTTATGTCAATGGGTTTCCAGTGCGACCCTTGACCTTTTGTGACTGACAGGCTAAATCTAGCCACCCTGCCTCTCGCGCCTTTGCTCTCGTCTCCTTTTCTCCCCTCTGTTTCCTGACTGATAGCCTGTCAGAGGGACAAGCGCCCAGGCTTGGACATTATTTGTGTGTGTGTGTGTGTGTGTGTGTGTGTGTGTGTGTGTGTGTGGTGTGTGTGTGTGTGTGTGTGTGTGTGTGGTGTGTGTGTGTGTGTGTGTGTGTGGTGTGTGTGTGTGTGTGTGTGTGTGTGTGTGTGTGTGTGTGTGTGTGAGGGTAGGGTAGGGTAGGGTGGGGTGTGTGAGGGCCAGTCTGACAGGGAGGAAAAGAGAGCACGTTCAAGTGTGTGTTTTTGTATAGGTGAAGGTGTGTGCACAGCCTAAGGGGGTCACAGAGGAAGAGACTGTCCAGACTTTTCAAAAATAACAACCCTTATAGTCGGGAAGCTGTGTGTTTGTGTGTGTCGTCCAAAAGAGTATCTGGTATTTATTTAGTCAGGCTTTGACCTTTGACCCTCTCCTTTAACCTCCTACATCCTGTTCAACTGGATAGAAGATGGACACACATTCATACATATGCAGACCCACACTCTCACACACTCACGCACAAACTGGGGTTTAAGGGGTTTATGCGTGTGTGGGCTAAGGGGAAATTCACAGTTTTTGCGATGAGGGAAGTTCAGGGTAAAAACAATACCTATCTGGACTATCAAGGAACGATCACAACATGTTTAAACCATTTCTCAGAGATACTGCTTATGGACAAATGAGGCAGAGGTAGTAGCCATACTATTGTTAAACCAATCATATACCCAGTACACTCTTCTGTGTCTATATTATACCATTCTATCAATGGATATTATTGAAATGGTAACAGGTCAGAAAAATAGACACACACAAGGAGGGAGTGTTCTACAGGCACTGTTGGGAAATAGAGGATGCTATGATTGAAATTTTTTGACGATTACTGTGAGTGTGAACATAACTGTCGACTGTTGATAACCGCGTGCACCGCTGGCTTTTGTCAATTCAACAAAAGGATCCCAAACTATACAGAAATGTTCCTTGACAACCAAGGTTCATTTTCTGCCAATGCAATACAGAAGAAGAGAAGCAGCAGGAGTGCCTCTCGGCTTTATCATTACTTATTTTGTGATAACATCTACTCAGAGCCTTATATTAGCCATCATTATGTCTGTCTAAGTTATGTGTATTTGTGTGTATCATGTGTCCTTGGCAGTGTATCCTGTTTGTAATGTTGTTTATCCATATGAATGTTCATTTGAGCTATGGTTAATATATTGATGCGTAGGAGAATTGTCAGGGTATTTGTATAGCACATATCTATTCATGCTTTCTTTTATTTCATCTGTTATAGATACATTATTTCCAACCCACCACTACCCATGGCTGTGCAGCTATAACCACCAATGATGAAGGACCAATGTAGACAAAATGTGAGTATAGCACATGCCTGTTTTGTAGTTATGGATGGTCATTAATGGTTAATCTGGTTATGTTTTTGCTTTGATCAGATTTGAGATAAGTAATTACACTAGTTCTAAGCCCTGCAGTTTAATTGCCATAACCATATCTTAGCACTGTATATATCCGAGCAGGGGAAGCAGCAAATGTCATCACTATGCTCCAAAATAGAACAAGAAGAAAAAGAATGTATCAGTGCATGATGACATTTATTTCCCCATCTTCCCAAGGTATCAGACATTAAAACACACACAATAAAACATAGTGCGGCAGTATAGAAAAAAACAAAGTAAAAACAATACAAATACAGCAGTGAAGGGGAATTCAATAAAATCACTTGAAAGCACAGACTCAATTATGGTCAGGCTTGAGTTTTGCTGGAGGGAAAAACTTTGTTTTTAACTGCCGTACTGGTTGAATGGGTTGACTTTGTACTTGGGCGAGATATTTGTCAGTGTGTGCTGCTGTGCAAGTTTGTAAGTGCAAGGGTGCGGGTGTGTTTGTGTGTGGATGTTAAAGGATGTCTGTGATTGTAAGCCGCGCAGCCCCTATTCTTAATGCCAGGGTGAACTTGGACTTCCTCTCTTTTCAAGTCTTCTTTTCAATACAGACCGACACTAGACATTTCTAAATTAGTAATTTCTCAAGGGGCTCTCCCTCATTCTTTGTACTTAAATGTTTATTGTTCTTCTAATATCCCTCTAGTAAACACATTATTTAGCAGCTGCGGTGCAATTTAGCAACTATTTGGCAGCTAATTAAAGCATGTATGTGAACAAATATTATTATGTCAGGGCCCAATGTAAACCGACATTCTGTTGGAATATACAAATCAAGACTCAAACAATGTTATAGTCAAATCGTGACACCCCTAGTAACCACTTATCTCTTAGGGCAGTTTCCCATGTCTCTTTGCCTATAAAAGAGGACTGTGGTATGTCTTTGTATTGAATATTGTTTTCCACTTGGGATGTTCTCTAAGTTCCCAAAGGTGTGAGTTGTCAAGCATTCAGCTGTGTGCTTGTTCAATGTCACCTCACACCAGACCTGACCCAGGTGGCTTTTCACCTTTTGAAAGGTGAACTTTGACCTTTCGAGAAATGACCCTTGATCTTAACAGGTCCTAATGTTGCTGAGAGGTCTGCTGGTGACAGGAGACAGATGGAAACACACATATATGTAAAGGCAGATACACATGTGCTGCTGTGCAGACACTGAGACACTAATAGAGTGGAGAGCATTGCTGTGCAGGGCCGAGGAGTGACAGGAGAACCATGGGGACGCACACATACACAGGGCTCGTCTTACACAGGAAACTGCTGAGACATGCAGGTCATGTCTGTTTCCATGTTTATGGACCTAGCAGACTTACAAAGGCAAACCAGCACATACACACTCACTATGTCTAATACATTTTCTGTGTCTTGTGTGCTGTTGTACCAAGTTTTGGTTAAGACAACACTGTCTGTTTGACAACGTAGTAGCTGCTTTTGTTCTGCCAGAACTACAGGTCAGCTTGACTTTGTTTTATTACTGTTGTTTTAAAACATGTATGCAAGTGTGCACAAACTCCTAAAGAACATGCATAAATATGGCACATGCATCCACCCTACCTACTGTAATTGAGTTTTCTGAAGGTTAAACTGGACACAAACTAATTTGCTTTTGGCCTCCAAGGGCTGCCCTCTCCTAAAATAATGAGCCTCGTAGTTTACCCTTTACTAAACCTCCCCAGTAGACCGCAGATGGCCTTTCAATTACCAAGCTAAAACATGCAGAGTGGCAATGCATGGCATTATCAATGAAAATGCAACAAGGGACCACATTCTCAGCTCCTCATGAGCGAGAAGGCAAGCACACACACCAACACACATACATAGAAACAATCACATACACACTTGCAGATATGCTCACACTGCACATCTGCAGACAAATACACAAGCATATGGCGAAGGTACACAAGTGTAAGCACACATATGCGCGCACACACCAAGCCAGGTTACTTTGCCTATTTGCTTAGCAAGCAATCTTTGTTGGGGTCACCAGTCCTCACCCCTGCACTGCACCAATCTATAAAGCCGGCCCTCTGGGACCCAGTCAAGCCAAGGTATTTGTTGAGTGATCTGAAGTTAGTTTATGCTCTGCTGCTGACTGTTTCACATTCTACCTGAAGTTTCACATTTAAGATAGATGCAGTATGCAATGGAGGCGTGTGGCGCAGTGGATAGAGCGTTGGTGCTCGGATCAAGGGGTCACAGGTTCAACCCCACTGCAGTCAGCATGTCGTTGTGTCCCTGGGCAAGACACTTCGCCCCATATTTGCTCCTGTAAGTCGCTTTGGATAAAAGCGTCTAACAAGTAACATGTAACATGTAATAGACGACCGACTGTCAGGTTTTCTTTCTGAAGCTCAAACATGTGGCATTAGGCCATATTTTTCTCAATGTAAAGTGAGACACGCAATTAAGAATATTTAAGTAGGAAAACGAACATTTTGGAAGAACTTGGCCAGTGAAAAAGGAAAAGTGCAGTGGAGAGGAGGATGACTAGAAGTATTTTTTCCTCACAGACAAAGAAGTCTTCAGGAAACATTTACAATAATATGCTTTGACACTGCTACAAGAAACACAACACTCAATATAACATAATTACTGATTGTAAAGTAATAATAATGCATTACATTTTTTTATTAGAGTGCTTTTACAGGTGCTCAAAGCGCTTTACAAGTAGACATTACACATATTAGACATGTAAGAGCCATTACTGTGGACATTACCCACAGGAGCAAATGCGGGTAAAGTGTCTTGCCCAAGGACACAACGACCTGACGCTATGGCGGCTGAGGCGGGTTTTCGAACTGGAGTTCACCAACGTCCCTTGATCTGATGATCAACGCTCTAACCACTGCGCCAAAACCACCCCAAAAAAAGTAATGAAACTCTAAACCAGATATATTCGTATTCTCCATGTTCGACAAAACTACACCAACACTGATGGCAACAAGCACCTATGCACCTCTATCAGCTCTGTGCCTTCACTTTTTTTATTGTTTTATCCTGTTTCAGATCTTTGACATGTTAGTGACCCGAGCCGCTTGCTGAGCCACAGCCCTACACAACCCAGTCTCACGGCATTTCGTGTTCACCAACACGATTTTTAATCTATTGATTCGTGTTCCCCAACACGATGTGCCCCTTTTTTTCGTGTTGCACAGCACGATTTTAAAAGCAATGTATTTCTACTGCCTGCAGCACGTCTTTTTCTCCGGTCGGGTCGAGGAAGACCTGAAGCTATGTGGTTCATAAAAACATGTTCTTACTCAATATCAAGCCACAATTATTGCTTTTATTTTAAATCGTATAATTTTGGACTTTTGTTGCCGTCTGTGAGGAAAATAAATGGGGCTCAGAGCCTCAGAATACGGAAATCTGTATTTTTTAAATATTTTTTTTTTTCTAATTTGTTATTCTTTTCAAAATAACACACTGTTATTTACTCACCAATAACACACAATTATCCTTGCTTTTATTTATTGGTTTAATTCCATAATCTCGGGCTTTTTTGGCGTCCGTCAGGGACTGAATTTCAAAATAAAATATCCGGAAACAGACGTAGGGACATTTCGAGCGTCATTGCGATTGTCAACCTTTCTGAGTTTAGGATGGCCGAAGACACTACACTACCCATAATCCCCAGCTATCGTTTAGGACTACAGTCCCCCGTAAGGTTACGCAGAGCGTCAAACAGCTGTGTGAAATGGAACGAAACCACGCCAGACTATCCAAAACTGGAATCGAACGCCCCCCCCAGAACTACACATGCTGGATGCTGGCTATTGTGTTTCGCCAAATGTTCTATGGGACGTCTCGACTGAACGTTTTCGTTTTTCCCACAATTAGAAGTTGCCAGTATTAAACACATTGGCGTTATCAAATGTAAAACTCTTATATATTATTTATTATAATTAATAAATGGGTGAAAATCGCTATATATACCCACATGACAGCTCATTGTTACTTTGTAATTCTACTCCACTACAATTCAGAGGTTAACCTGGTATTTTTACTCCACTGCATTTATTTGAGTTACTTTGCAGATTCTGATTAATTATGTGAAATATAAACAACCCTTAAATCAGACTTTAGTTACACCTGAGTAAAATTCAGGGGAGGTGATTGTCAAGTGCCAACAATCAGGAGAGATATTTGATAGTTGGTGCTTGAGAAGACTAAACATGTATCTGCAATTGACATGAATGGAAACGAGTAATAAAGTATATTCATTACTCGTTATTCTCTACTAATAGTTAATTAAAGACTGTATATTATGGCTATTTTGCACATCCCTTTCAACATTTTCAAAGGTGTATTGACATATCATATACACAACTACGGTGTAGTTATGCAATGAATGAAACACTTGGGTCACAGGTTCCTCAACAGTGCATTACAAGACATCTATCAATATGTGTGTACCTCCACCATTAAACTGTCATATTCTGCACATTTCTTATTCTATCTACATACATACGAGTATAATTCATCGTGCTGTGCACGATGTATAATATCAGTTAAAATAAGTGCTTCAACATAGTTAACATTGCAGGAAAGCAATATATTAGACGTTAAGTACTTTGTCAGGCTTAATATTTATCTGTAGATAGATACCCCCAAAGTGTTTTTCTTATTTAAAAGAAGACCTTAATCTGTTATTTAATGTTTAAATAAAGATTAATTCGTTTTTCTGTTTTGCACCTCCTCCTATTAATATCGTTGTACATGCTGCACTAAACTGTTTTATTGTAGAGATCACTTTATAGTATCTTCTTGATTTTTTATATTCTATATTTCTATATTTATACTTTCCCCCTATGAAAGTATGTACTCTTAATATTTTTTTAATCAAACACAATAATTCAATAACGTGCTTTAACCACTAGATGCACACAAGGTACACAAATGTTTTCCGGATTTCATA